>NW_024031852.1:0-13538 GCF_002237135.1 Teleopsis dalmanni | reverse complement strand
AAAACTGTAGGTTAATTTAAAATTACATAAATTTTAATCATTTCGTAAATCAAAATTTGCTTTAAATAATGAGTTATTCATAATGGTACCTAATGATAAGCTTAAATAACAATTATTGAATATTTTAAGTATATCATTGAATAGATTTTCTATGAAAATGGTACATAATGCTGCATTTTTATGTAGTGGTTTTTAAGTTTTTTTAATAGTACATCCCACATAAAGTTTTCAAAAACTACTATGTAACGTATATACAAGACTACATAATCAGATCAGCTCATTTTTCTATTTATTCATGACATCTTATTCGCTTATAATGACATCTTATCCGCTTATATCATCTTATAAACCAAAACTTTTAGAAGTTAATAGTTAAGTGAATAATTAACAACAATTAATTAAGATTCGGAAATAAGAGTATTCAATGCGAATAATAATAATTTTTCATCTTCTTTACAAATAACCCTTTCGATGAGACATTCCAATCACCATTGCAAAGCTTTGTTTCAAATATAACAAAGTCTGATTATGTTAATTTTGAAATACCCTTTTTAGAAAAAAAATTTCCCGCATGTGGATCACACCACACGCGTTGAAAAACATAGATTTAAACGAATAAAATGCGCTCGTATAAACAGTGTAAGTCTTAAATTTTTACAGATTTCTGAACCGAACGGGTCTTATGACAAGGCCCACACTTCTTAGTGTTATAGTGTTTAGTGTTAGCAAATTCTAAGCCACAATGGAATCTGTAGTTCAAAGTATCGAAGTACTGAACTGAACTATTTTAAAAAATTATGCGGTTTCTGGTTATGGTTTCTAAACATATTTAGTTCAATAAATAATACCATTTATGATGGATAGAGTTTAAGAAATATTCACTAGATCCCCTCTTCTTCTTCTTATTTGGCACTACAGTACAGTGTGACCCTTGGCCTCCTTAGAAGGTTGCGTAGCGGTTGATGTTGCTTGTGATCAACCGCCAATCTGGAATAGCAGATCCCCTTATTTGCAAACCTGAGGATAATGTTGGTGTTTAGTAGCTAAAGAATTCCCCCTCTGCTAGGTGTTTTCAGGTTATACGACCTATGCTCGGTCGCCACAACCTCGTATGTGAGAACAGGATGCACCACGTGTAGGTGAGGTCGGCTGTTGAGGAAGCTAGGCTGTATATTCGCATCACTCCCCGTTGGTGCACACACTTTTGCCCCTTGCATTCCTCATTGGATCCCCTAACACTGGCATATTTTTTGAGTAATATATCATTCGCAACAATTACCCGTTAAAAATGTTTTTTACTCCTGATCCAATTTTTATGTTACGTAGTGTTATAGCTTTATATATTGTATAAATTCAACGTTACTTTAAAAAAAATTTTTTTTTTGATTTGTATACATCAAACATTTGCTATTTGCACATTGTTTTATTATTGCCAAATTGTATTTCATTCCATAAAATAATTTTTTGACTATTTTCGCTTTAGCCCCCAATGTTATTTTTCAATTCCATTGTCGTTTTATAAATTTGGCTATCATCGCTGCTGGTTTCGGTATGTTAACATTTATGCCATTACCAGCTTTATTTGCTTTTATTTTGGCAATTTTTTATTATTTGCAAATCCTTATTAATTTGTTAACGTTGTGTTCTGGTGCAATTGATTGGAATGCCATAAAAATGATTAATAGAAATTATTTTTTCGTCAGAGCGCGAAGGAATTTGTTATTGCATGGTATGTATTTGATTGACGAAAATGAATTTGAGAAATATGTGTGCCAATTAATATTTTAATTCAATTTGCACATTGCTTACTTCATCTGACAAGCTTAATAGTAATTGGGTAATACAATTTAAAAATATTTTTATAATAGTTTTCACAAGCTAGTAACACTTATTGAAATGGAATCCAATCATCTACTAATTCACCCATTAAAATATTTATTATTGGTGCACGACTTTTTTACGTCACACTGTTCTTTTAAATGAGTACCGGTTCCAAGGAGACTGTTTAGCGATATCTATGCCTAAATATGGCAGGTAAGTTTTCACCTTACTTTTATGAAATCTGAAAACCCTGAAAATTGCGTGACATCCTATCTTAGAACCCATCTGCCCATAACTTACTAAAATGTCTAGTTTTTAAGGTTTTAAATCCGTTAAATTACCAGTACATGAAAATATCCTGCTCTCTCGTTGAGTGCAATCCTGTCACAGCTGTAGAGAGGACGACGAAAGTGTGTCACATCTGCTTTGTAACTTACCAATGCAAGCACGACATCAATTACCCATACTAGAGGTTTTTTTTATTAAGGATCTTAGCCAGCTTCAGAATATTTTAGGGTTTGTTTATGGTGCTTTTAAAATCTTTAAGTTGTTATACAATTACATAGATCACCCGGTATAATCCAACGTGACCTAGATTTCATGTAATATCAATTTTGGGTTAAAATTCATTTTCAAAACCGTATGAAATATAAAAGAATGTTTATTGGAATGAATATGGTATGTTACATATACCGCGGTCAAGTGTCTTTAAGAGAAAAACGAGTAGCTTCTCCAAAATATTGAGAAATTCAAATAAATTCGTTGAAGTATTGTGTGAGACTCATCGCAAAAGCAACTGGGAATCTAAAAGCACAACCTATCAAATTTTGACCACTGCATTCGACTTATGGAAGATGTGTACGCGCTTCATGCCACACTTATAACGGATGACCAGAAAAACTACTCCTTGCGCCTTCCTCACCGTTAACCGCTCAAATTTTTCGATATGTTTTTCAGCATCTTCTTAACATTGTAGTGATAAAGCATCCCGTAGTCTATGTTTTAAATCAACATAACTTTTTATTTATGTGATAAATTACATAAATGCTTTCAAAACATTTAATCTGAATTATCACTATTTAATCATATGTTCGTTTATTATGTCCGATTATATCGTATTACTGTTGCCAAATATATGGGTACCAACTCCATTTAATGACAAAAATTTATGGATGCTTGCTTACCAATATTACAAAATATTGAAATTTAAACTTATCTCGGGTGTGATATTTTTCTTTTTCTGAACTAAAAAACTATCATCTGCAAAAAAACTATCATATTAAGTATATTTAGTCGGGAACATCGCATATATTTTTTATTTTTCCCTTTATTTATTATGGAAAAAATAATAATTATTATTATTGTTATTATATTTATTATTTTTGACTTCATTATTTCATATTAATTATTATTTCATACTCGAGTTCTATGAACTTCTACCATTATTTCTTTATTCTCTTATCTGCATGAATATATTGAAAATGGACTTTACCCCCAGTGTGACATTTTTCTTCTCCTGACCCAAAGATTTATCACCTGCATTTATGTCGTTTAGTAAGGAACATCCTATATATTTTTTAATTTCCTTCTGTTTATTATGGACATATTATTATTATTATTATTATTTCATACTCGAGTTCTAACAATTTCTCCCATTATTCATTCTTCATTCTTTCATCTCTTATCTACATTAAACATAATTGCAAATACGGAATCGTCAAATTAATGATTTCAGTATAATTTCGAATGTCTAAAGCCAAGTGTCATTAAAGATAAAACGAAACAAGAATGAAAAAACAATTAATTTGACTAATTTGAAAAACAATGAAAGTTTACCGAACACGAGCTGTCCTTTTGGTCCATAACCCTAATGCGTACTTAATTCCTATCAAATACAAAAGAGAAGAGAAGCCAAAACATTGCGGCTGGAATTATTTACAATTTTTGTCTTCGTCGCAATTAAATTAACATGACGATTAGGCGTAATGCTTATTGTATTCTAATAACAATAATGAGCCCGAAAATGTTGTTGCCGCTGAAGCCGTGATGGCGTTAAGTAGGATAATGGTCACATTTAATTTGACCGAAAACCTTAAAATGAAGCGAAACGAAATGAAATGAAATAAAATTAAATGAAACGGAAGTAGCAGAAGTTTTTGAGTAGCATGGCTCACTCCGACTCACTCCGGCTCACTCTGGCTCATACCGGAACGGGTATAATTAATGAGCGGCTCAACTATACGATAACAAAGCAGCATTGACCAGAGCCATAAAGTGATTAATTACGATGAAGTTTCAAATATTTGAAATGTGTAGAGCAAACATAAAATTCGCAATCAAAAAGAAGTTTTATTTGGAACTTCCTTCTACTGGCCCCAGCAATCCTCCCGCCTACAATACGTATACGAATGCAATTTTATATCTGTTGTTGTTGTTGGTGTTGGTATTAGAGTTGTTGGCATACTGCTTCCGGGGAATTTTAATTAAAATTTGTTACACGTAATAATTTTCGATCAACTTTTTTCCACTTCTCCACTTCGGTTCATATGAAATGGCACCATTAAAATAACTGCAGGATAACAAAAACACATTTGATTGATTTGGCATTTATTTGAAAATTAATTAAAATTATCGTTTATGCATAAATTGAATAGTTTTAAATTTGAAATCCTTCATTCAGTGTAAGGTGAATGGGAAAATATGAAAAATAGAGTGCAAATATTCACAGGCTATTTGAAATTCACAGTAAATGTGCTGAAATAGTTGAAATTAAATCAAACTTAATTCAGCTATTATTTAATTAATTATGCAAGTTTTGTTACAATTACTGACAAAATGTAGATTCCATGTACGAATATAACGTCCCAGTATCGCCCAAAGCGGGACAAATTTTGTGCAATTATTGTTGATGTCAATCAAAAACTGTTCAATTAAACACACAACGTAAATTGTTTTCTAAGTATTTAAAACTGCAATTTAGTTTTACATTATCCTTAATATAACAATACATTTAATTTTCATGGCAACCTAAGACCTAAATCTAAATGCCTTCCTTATCTTAATCTCAAACATGTGCAGTACACCCTGTTACCACTAAAACTAAAGGAAGTTCTGGTCATTGATGGCAGAATTATCACATAAACTTCTCTCTAAACCCGTACATGAACCTCAAAAAAACAATATGTGTAGCATGTCAGGCAAAAATCTTCGCCACCCTAAAGACATGTGCTCTTGCTTTAAACATAGTCTTTCGCGAAAAGGAAGACTATATTCTAACTAACAGTCAGGCAGCTATTAAAGCCTTATCAATTGTCTGTATTTCATCCAAATTTGTGCAAGAATATAAAGAATTTATTAACGTACTGAGTGGTCTAAGGTAACTCTAGTTTGGGTTAAAGGCAATCCGGGCCTGCTGGACTGGGCGTGTCTTTCACGGATCCTCCTATTTCAATCACTACCCTGACAGCTACGGTCGAAGGTTTACTTATCGCCATCTCAGCAGTCAGGTTCAATCTATTCCAAAGAACCTTCGACTTGCTTGACTTTTTCTTTTCTACCCATTATTACGAGGATTTGTGGTTCCAAAATGGCGGAGGAGTATTCGTTCCTCACACTACCACAACCAACTAACTAACAAAATAACATGTTTGGGGACTACAATATACATAAGGCTCCAGCACGACCACAAAATATGAACAAAGACCGATAGCTCCACACTTTTAACAATAATGATAGAAATTGAATTATTGAAATTGAAAAATATTTATGTAAGCCTGAAGCGCTTATTAGGAAGATAGTTTAAGAAAAAATAATACGTTAACATAACTATCTTAATTATAATATTAAGTCCGAGAATATGAAGTCGATAATATTAAGTCAGAGAACTGCACAAAAAATCTTTCAAATCGCAGTGCATGCATAGTCTATCCTTAAGTCAGAGAAAATTTAACTGGTAGACGACTATTTGCACGGTTAGAAGTAGGGGTCGGGGTTACTTTTTCTAGTTTCACATATGACAAATCAACAACTGAATCGGATGTTAAGAAAAGTAATATCGTTCTCACATCAGTTCTAGAGTCTACGCCAAGAGAAGATCGCGTTTGGAAAAAACACGACCAATTGATATGCGGTCTTAACTAAAAATGAGTAAAAACTAAGAATGAATCGATTCTTAAAATATGGAAACATTTTATTATAGGAATTTTTTTTTTCTGAACTGTTAATTACTAGAAGCCTGTCCACTTCAAAATTATCTGAATGACTATCCACAAAATATAACTTTCGGTTCTGCACAATGGGCAATTATATCGAATTAATCGCAGTGTTCTCTTTATAATATGGAAGTAAATGAGACCCTTGCCTACTATATGCTGGAATAGCCTATGCCTTCCGTACTTATTACCTACACACATCAAGTCATTTAGAAGATAGAAAATCCTTTTGAATCAAGACTATATTTTTGCATGAGTATATAATGTATAATAATAAGAACTTGTTGTTTATTTTATTATTATATTAAAAAATTAGTATATTACATTATTATATTATAATTTTTTCTATTTAATTAGATTTTCTATTAAAATTTAAATTTTGGAAATCTCAAAATAATTTATGTATGTATAACTATGTTCCTCCTAAGACTTAAATGCAGGTCATAACGTAACTGCAACTATTCGAATCTTTTTTATTCTTATTCGTAGTATTTAAAATAAATAGATGTATAAAATAATAATCTTCCATTAATATATTTTATTTCGTCCTGTGTTCGTTTTCGTAATGATTAAGGTTTGGTTTCAAGACCCGTCTATAGGGTGTTGGTCAATTTTAATAACTCTTATTAACAATTTATATTTTTATAATACAAATATTCTTAAATTATCATGAAATCTTCTGAACATAAATACTTTTTTAAAAGAATTATAAACAGATATTCATTATATATAAAAATGATTTAGTTAATTTAATACATCAACCGCTTTAGACTTGAAGAACATGGCTTTTTGAAAATATTTATATCGGAACAATATATTCAAACCGATTTATAGCTTTAATCAAGACTAAAATAAAATTTTTATTTTCCACAAATTAAATTTCCTTGAGTGGCACCAATTTTTTATGTGAAAAGCTGTCAAGTGCTATTGGATTCAGTTTTTTTTCTAGCCTATAAATCAAATTTTCTATGAGTTTTTTTTGGCTTGATTCAAATTTAACACTTGCAGTTCTATATTTAATTATGAGTTATTTTATTTGCAAAATTGAAATTTAATTGTCTAATGAAGGATTGCACCAAATCGACACACCTTCCAGATTGCAATCGAATAAAGTGCGGAATACTAAAAACCTCAGTTTGAGTATCAGTGGAACTTGGACTTTAATTAAATGCATCAAAATATTAAAATATTCAATTTATATCCTTCTACTCATATGAATTAGTCGTGGGTGTATGAATATTTATAACGTTTATTATCGATTATTTTCAATTAAAACAAATATTGCTAATCGTTTTATGAATTCTAATGTCATATTATGATATTATTATATTATAATATAATATTATTAATAAGAAAAACCTCTGCTTAAAACTAAATACTAAATTTCTGTATTCGATCGAGAAGAAGAATCGAAAAACAGAGTTCGGTGTAGTATAAAAGAATGTGCAAAAGCCCTATGCTGTACTGGGGCTTTTGCCCCAGTAAAATGTATAATGTATAATGTGTGTAATGATATAATATAGAATATAGTATAATAAATATATAATATAATATTATATAATATATAATACTACATAATATATAATATAATATAATTAATATATAATTTAATATTCAAATTAATTTATTTATAAAAAGTTTTACCTTTTAATAATTTTATCATTTTTAAAATAATACTTTAACTATACTTTTATATAGATATTCACAATCGAAAAGATGTTAATATACCTGTTATTAAAATTAATAAAATATTAATTAGTCTGCAATATTTCACAACGGACAAAATGGACTACTCAATCTTCTTTGAGGATCTGATTTAAAGTCATGCATGGCTTAATTGAATTATCTTCCAATATGAAAATCTGAGTGTGACTGCAGCAACCAAATTAATAACGGCTAATATCAATATTGTGCGGAATATTACTGCATTCAATGATCGTCAAATTACAATGAAATCCCAAAATCCCAAAAAAACTAAACTACAACTTTTTTTTGCTCCCACCTTTCCCAAGGGCGTTAGCATAGAAATATCGTAACCACTTCATCTGTGAGGCAATATAGTAATATTTCAATAGACAACGCATATATGCTATCAAAAATAGATGTAAAAACATGCATTCTTCACTACTCTTATTCAAATTATCAGAATAAAATATTAATTAGAATAAAAGACCAGGTCGATCAGGTATACAGAATAATTAAGGCTTCTATTTCTAAAAGTACTAACTGAAGACCATGAACTATTAAGAAGTTATATGTGGAAGTTACAATCCAACTGTGTCGCTATTGACCCCTACTAAAACCACAATTGAAAAGCCGAAAGAATTTATCAATGAATCAAAATGGTTTTTGTTAAGAGAAAAAGAGAAAGTAGTTCTACCAGTAGTCTTGTAACAGTCTAATCTTAAATAATTTTACTAAAATTTTATGAACACATTTATTACAATGATTTTATTATGTTTTACACCATAATAATGTATGTTCAAATATTGACTATATAAATCTGAAGAACATTTGTTCAATTGTAATTTATTCCGAAATTTTTGAGTTGCTTAATATGATTGCTAATCCCAATTAATTAAATATTAAACTAATTGGTTCCTTCTCTTATGACAAATCTGTAAAAATATTACTATCAATTCTACACAACTATCACCAATATCTAGACTCATTCTAGTTACATTGGATCATTGAATTAGGGGTTGAATTAAATCTCATTTATTGTAAAATAATCTAAAAGTAAATAAAATCCGCATATTAACAATACTTATTAGAGATATTATAGGCTTATATAACAAATATATATATATATATTTTATGAGATTATTTTGAGGATAAATATTCTCGTAAGAAAATTTTTACACTTAACGAATTCCAAAATCGTATTTAGTTTGATCTTATATTTTTCAATAATGAATGATACTTATTTATAATATTGTGTTTTATACAATCAATTATATTATAATCTATGTTATTAATATTATTAAAAAAAGTGAATTATATTCGCTTAATAAATCCTTTCTTATATTAGAATTAATCAAAGTCAATCAAGCAACTTTAATTCAAACAATATTTGAGTATCCTTTGAAATATTACTACAAGATTCCGAATCCCTAAATACCAAGCAATTTTTATCTTCTTGGAAATATCATGCTCAAAATAGATTTTTATCGTAATGGCAAAATATTATACAAATATATGCCGATATACTGTCAACTTGCATATACTGTCAACTTGCATATACTGTCAACGTCAGCATTTTGAGCGTACCAATGGAACGTGGTAAGCCTTACACCTTTATTCCTACGATTGAACGGTCAGTGCTGTAAATTATTGTAAAGCGAATTATATTTCATGTTTGAGCTGTGATATTCATCATTCGGGTAATGAAATGACTCTATTCTTAAAGGTGACAATCAAATTATATATCTTAGCATAGTCATAAACAACAACAACAACTATATTAACTTGAAAACATAACGAATTATAATTGTTATTAATATATGTAGTGCTGAATTGATGTGCTACACTGATATGTCACAGAATCATGGACGTTAATACGGAATAAAATGAAACCACCAATAGTGTTCAAAAGAAAAGCTATTTGCAAGTTCTGTAGTCTTGATCTCTATGAAGACTGGTTCGCTGGTCTGGTTATGTCGTGGGAATGAAAGATTAGCATATGAATGTTTGCAACGACAGTCAGAAAAAGGCTGTATGATAGATTATGAAAAATGTTTTATGGTATGTATATTCATTAGAAATTATTTAAGTCTACTATATTGTTAATCAATATTTTATACTTTTAGTAATAACGTAGTTCTGACAAATTTATATTTTTTTATATAAACAAAAGTAAAATCTTATTTCTTTATTATTCTTCATTTATTTATATTATTTTTTGTAAGCACACACATTATTATTATTACTAAATAATTGGCTATGAATGCACCCCGACCTAGAAGATCTATTGTGTGCCTAAAGGTCAAACTAAAACAATTCTAGACTATTTATAAATCTCGTAATTGCTGTTGGCTTAATCTTACCTATTTGATTAGGGACTAAGATCCCGCTTTCAAGGTTGTCAAGTCTACCTCTTGCCGCCGCTGTGCAGTTGCAATAGGATATGTTCTGATGTTTGCTTCTCCTCATAACAGAGTCAACAGGAATTACTTTCTACCGCACCTAAAATCTTAAATCTTCAGTGTCCTGTAGGAAGTTCAATGTAGATTTTAATATCGATTCTGCTAAGGTTAAGGATAGCGTCAACTTTAATGTGTTCAGGATCAGTGAATCTTCTTAACTGTCGCATTTACAATGATTTTTTATCAGTGTAACTATAATGTTTAGATTAAGTAGATTCATCTCATAAATCATTAATTTGAAAAAAATTGTTTATCCGTATATTATTATCCATATCCGGTTTTCATATTCTATGTAATGGAATAAATTTTTATGCATATTTGTTGAGAGAACTGATTACGAAGAAAACGTAGTAAAGAAATTCCGTTATGTGAAATCGGTTGAAGCAATTAAAACGCTCCCAACTGAAATGAAAATCAAAATTTTTTCAAATTCCACGGCGTTTATGAATGCTGCGTTGAGAGTTTCATTTTCTTTCACTCGCAGCAAAACTAAAACTAATTAAAGCGAAGCAAAGCAGCGAAACGATTTCGCTTGGAGGCAATGACGTGCTTACCTCCAGCACATTTACCCTTAGCTGGCACTGGTTCGTGGGTTCCGGTACCTTAAAATGCCCATCTTTCCCGCTTTATTCTATGAAATTCGCATTTTTATTTCTGTACAAAATTCTTTTCATTACACTTACTCAGATTTGTTTCTGATTTAATTTCTTCGGATTTAACTTTCTGCCTTATTTTTTACTACTGGTCTCTTGCTTTTTTTTCTTACTGGTCTGTACTACACGCAAGTTGCCACACTGTAAAAATTCGCAAACTCATTTCAGCCATTTCGCTACAAACTGCTGCACTCAGTAGTCCTTCACACCACCTCTCTTCCTCGCTTCCTCACTTCCTTGGTCCTTGTTGTTTTTGTAAAGCAATTTTTTTAGCCCAAAATTCTGCTCAAAGCATTATATTGACGTTTTTTCTTATACTTTGTTGCCATTGCTTGAGTATAGTGAATGGTTGAGAAGTGAAGGGAAGCGAAGGGAATGCTTAAATGTTGCCCTAATAATTTAATTGAAATTCTTTGAGGGATTAAAGTTTTTTAACTATCCGCATTTTCTTACACAGCAAGCATTTTTTATGCAAACTTAACATTTATCAAAGTTATAGGAATGATGGTTAAGAAACCAGCGTCGTAATGCCATTGAGAGTTGGTCTAAGAAATTTGTATGTAATTGAAATTATTTAGCATTAAAATAACTGAACTGGAAAACAACTTCCGTTGTGCTTTTCTGAAAACTAACATAAATAGTATAATGTGTTTATAGCAGTAAATCTCCAGAATTACGAATATCGAAAATTATAAAAATATGTCCAATTTAGACACAAATTTCATCATTTGAAATCATGCAGTCTTGTGATAATGTATTAACAGAAATATCTATTTACCCAATATATCTATATAGAATAATACATATAACACATATCGCTAAAATGTATAAAATACGAGTATATAAAAAAAGATGCTATTTCCAAACATTTAAAAGTTATTTCCAACTTTCCAACTTCCAACTTGCTATAGAATCTAACAATTATATGAATTATCACATCCTTCCATTAATTCTGTAGAGTATTATTGATAAATAAATATTATTTATTTATTATTATTTATATATTTATAAATTATATATTTACTTCACTTCGAAAAATGAAGTAAATACATAAGTATAATTCACAAATCCATTATTGTAAGCACTACGTCTCACCTCTCACTCACTCACTTACTATATCTAAAGATAGATATATCTATATATGAATAGATATAGAATTGAGTCATATATGAATAGAATATATTTATTAGATCAGTGGAAACCTTTCTTCTAAAGATGCAGAACGCCTAGATCCAGAGAAATCACAATTTCATGATATGTATCTAATCATGATAATATATGCAGGACAATATCAGAATGTTAAATAGTAAAATATGTGTAAGAGATCACTACAAAACTATTATTTTTATTCATGAATATTTAATTAAAAATTTAATATCAAAATAGCTTTATCACGGAGTAGATTATTGAGGAATTTTATATTTCCCTCTCCAATGTTATTGCACATAGTTTATTTGAAAAGTGTGTTGTAAAATTTACTTCTGTTCTTGGCCAGGTAATTTTTGGTTCATATATTGATCTCACATTCTACTGCTATATGTACAACCTTATTAATACAGGATATGACTTAACTTATCGTTCTCGCGATCGTAGTTCCCTTTCTTAACAATTTTTTTAAGATATATACTAGTACTATTTGCTCTAATTGTGTCTAATTTACTGTTCTGTGCCATTAAATATGCAACATAATTTTTACCTATATAACTATAATTACTTATAGTTCTTTAGTAATATCAGAGTTGGTACAATGCTTTTGGACAGCTTGGTTGACATTTCTCTTTCCATATAATGCTCTCATTTCCGTTACAAACGCATACTAATGTTTTAGAATAGGTAAAAGTCGAATGATTTCAAATCCAATAAATATGACTAATCATTGACGAGTTAAAATATGATTTCTCGTAAAAATTTACACATAAGTATTAATGGGTTAACTACGACGACGAATATAACTCCAACTTCAAGACGAATATAAGGAACACTATTCATTAAATGCTTCAAAACGCCCATGTAGAGTTGTTATTTAATATTTTTTCGCTACGGAACGAAGTTTTTGTGAAGATATAAAAGAAATTCTTTGGGTTTTGTGTCTTTTGTGGACTTCCTCTCGGGTCTTTAGCACTTAGTTTCTTCTTGGTTTACCTTTCAGATAATGTCTTTCGAATATCAAATTCTAAGCGATTTTTAGTCGTTAATCCACTTGTGCTGAACAAACCGTACACATACTTTTTTGTATCCCAAGCATTCGATCAAAACATGACAAATTGATGTGTTTGGTGTGCTCATTTCAAAACTTAAATGTTTTAATACTAGTGATTCAATACTAGTTGATTTTTGATTAATTCATGATATGATCATATGATCATATTATATATTTCGATTTATTATGTTTTCATAACTGTTTTCAAACTACTTTTTCCACTTATGATTTCTGTCATGGAATAATTAATCATCTCCATAAAATGAATCCATCAAATGAAACCTTTTCGCACGAATTTTACATTGTTTAAAGGTTAAGTTTAGTATTTTTTCTTTTTTCGAACCTTATTTTAATAAACCTACTCGTGACGCAAACATACTTCACCCCCCTCCCCCCCCTGACACACAATAATTCCGCTTCTATTCTTACAAATAGGATGCAATTTTAGTGAAGAATCAAACATGTATTTTCTAAGAGATGGATATACAGTCAAACCTCTCTATAACGA
>NW_024031851.1:0-13538 GCF_002237135.1 Teleopsis dalmanni | reverse complement strand
TTTTTAAAAATTTAAGATATGTTGTACTTTCCGTAGTTGCCAACCCTTTTATAAACCTACACCTCAAGACGATAGAGTCCTGTTGTATTCTTATTAAGTTTAACAATTCCTAACAATTCCATACTAGGATCTTAAGATTTGTTGCGATCTTACATGGACTCAGTGTGTTTCTGTTATTATAATTTTCATAAACTTTAGTACTAAACATATTTTAAATAAATTAAAAACTTTCCAATCCAATATGTGCTTAACAGATGTTCTAAAGAATGAATGCAACAGAGCAATTATCTTTAAGCAAAACTATTTTATGAACCTATGCTTGTAAGAGGTGATATTATGTCGTCTTTCCATTGTTGGCGCACCAAAAATTTGTACACAGACACAAAAATAAAATTTTTTTAATTGGTGTGTGAAGTCCGTTCTGCTCTATGGTTCTGAGACCTGGCTCGTGACTGTTAAAACAAAAACCAAGCTACAAACATTTATAAATCGTTGTTTCCGAAATATAATTCAGTTTTGGTGCCCCAGAACGGTAACAACAGAAGAGTTATGAAGGCTGGCAGGTCAACGATGACATACGAAAGATGGTATCAACGATGAAATATGGATGGATGGAGAATAAATTACCGTATGGAATATATTACTCAAGGAATAAGACGCAGGGGCAGGCCTGAAATGAACTGGAAGGAAACAATACTTCATGAAACTGCTATATCATTTGACGAATTAAGACACATAGCACGAAATGGAAACTGTTGGAGAACTTTTGTTGAGTCCTTGAGCTCGTAATGAAGTATGGAATAATAATAATAATTATGTCGTGTTATCAAGTTTGGGGAACTTACATTTCGAAATTAAGAGCAATTATGTCGTTAATCAATACCATTTTATGATATTTTAAGATATAGTGTTCTATTGTTATAATTAAGTTGAATGATCTCGCACTGTGACTTAAAAAGCAATTGTATCCCTACATAGTTTTTAAGGTTGCAGTACTAGGATTTTTTGGTTTTATAATTTATTTAAAATTGTATTTTTCTTACAAGAAATTGTCAATCTTAAGAGTTGTTGTATTCAACTTTTTAGATTATACATAACACAATTTTTAAATAAAAAAATATGTTAAAAATAATAAAATATAATGTATATTTGGTCAAAATTATGAATACTTACTATGGCAACACATTAAGTGGATATGTTTAATTTAGAAACACTAGGCGGACAAAAATAGGTGCTGTTCTTTGAGATTGCGTAACTGATACAATTTCATTCAGCTATATTACACTTCCTCAGGTATTACGAGTACTAAGTGTACTCGAGAGACTTTAAGCTTCATAAAACTTACTCTTAACATAAAAGAATTGTGATTTAATTGGAATTTTCTAGTGATTATATATAAAAAGAAGTACTTATTCATTTTAAAAGAAAGGAATGGTGTTATTTTAAATTGCTGGCTCTACCAGACTTTATCTAAGGCGACGCCTATAAATATAGGGGCGAAGTACATTTTGTTGTAAAACGCTGTGTGTACTTTGACAATTCTGTGGACTTACTCAATACTTCCATGTCCTGTTCTAATCCCTAATTGATAATTACGTCTAACGTGTTCCCCGGTTTTTTTTTTTTTAAATTTTAGATAATAAAGTTAGAAGACTTCTCATGTTTATATGAAATTTCTTATTGCTTTAGATAATAGCCAAAGATATCATTTTGCCTGTAATTTTATTATGTCCACTGGCTTTTTTTTGGGTTTGAAGAAGTACGGATAGTCTCCTTGACATTATCCAAGTGTGATTTAATGGAATCATTAACAATAAAAAGAGACTCATTATAAGAAACGAAATATAGTATTTTTGGATTTGGTTGAAAGACGCTCTAAACGTGTTCTACTAAAATGCTAAAATGTCTTGTGTTGGGCTGGTTGTAGACAGTACATTTTATTGCAATACCGTTTTATAAATTCTGAAAAATAATATAATACAAAATTTTAGATAACATATAATTTGTTATAAATAACCAAGACGCTTTCATAAATAAAATTCTATAAGCTTTATATATATGCAGTAATAGTTTTATATAGCATCGTCCCGCTTACTTTATTTCTCAACGGAATTAGTAAACAATTTTATATATACTATTCACAAAGAATGAATGTAATATGCCGTTGGTGCTTATTTACCTCTCCATATATATCAATAAATTCATAAAACTACATAACTCATCGAGTTTGAAAAGATAAAACATCGCAATATAAAATAATATTTATGAAAAACAACTACTTTTCTGTCGGACAAGTAACAAGAAGTTTGCATGTTGAGTGGAAACGCTGCGTTTGTGAAGTGCGGCAATCTAGCATTTCGGAGGTACGTACCTCTTCTGTTGCGTGCATGCCAGCAAGACTACAAGACAAATAGACAGACAAATAATTCGTACGCTCGAATAGTTTGACCACATACAGAACTTAAGTCAAGTCCATACATCTTGGCACGCCAATCCGGCAAACTCCTACCAACTAGACTTCAACTTCATTTACTCCAATTGATAATGACGTGGCTAGTGTGTTTTGCAGTTATAGTCATCATAACTTTTTTTGTATAATTTAAAGTCATTTAGTATTTCGAAATTTTACTCCCATATGTCCATATCCATGGCACCGATGTGCATAATTATCCGTGTGCTTATATATACTGCACTTGCAGTTCATCAGCTCGATATACCACTCATATGACTATTTGTGGTAGAATTATTTTCGTGCAGTCATTTACTTCTTGGCATTTCTGGTTGCAACAATGTTGCAAATTGTTGCACTTATCGATAGACGGAAGTTTTGTTTATGTTGTTCGCATTGGAGTTGCTGCTGCTAGTGCCGCTGTCAGTACCGGTGCTTGTCGAGTAGTTGAAATAACTTTTGATGTACGACTTCGTGTTGCGAATACTTCTTCTATTTGAAAGCGTTGCCTTTGTTTTTGTGCAATGTCACGGCAAATGGCACGCAATATCATCATTTGCCACACTCCAGTGAAAAATGGACTTTAACTGCTCTGATCGACGTGTAGAAGTTAACGTTTTAACGTTTTATTTGTATACATCCCCACAGAAGTTTATTTTTAAAACTCATGTTTATTGAATTATTTTTGTATTATTCTTAATATGAGTACGAGTAAATATTTAAGGTGAAAACGGAGTTCAACAAAGAGGAAGAAGAAACATTCTCATTCGTACAAGAAAAAAATGCTGTTAGTTTGCACTTTTCACATCGACAAATATGGTTCCTGCAGATATCATGCAAGCGGAAACAGTTTTCAGAATGTTGTAGCTTACTTATAAGGATTTACTATAAGACAAGCTTATTGTGACAGATTAATTAGCTTTTATATTATCAGACAACATGAATGTTTTAATATTTAAATGAAAAATGACCAAAATTATTTGAAATATTAGATGGATAGAAAACAAAGGTTTATAAAGACATTGAAATATGAAAATCACATGATATCTGATTAAGTGAGTTTTGTTGCAGAAAGTTGACACTTCAACCTAACGAAATCTAAGGCACTAATATATTCATTATGATATCATAATGTGGTTAATTTTTTAAAAATTCTAAAAAATTAAAATAATGAATATCACTACTATGGACTAAAATCAGCAATAAAACTTAATGTTTGAATTTGACGCAATTTTCAGGAACATTTTTATAGGATCATATGTATTATTGGTAGTGAAGATTTTTATTTCAATATATGCAAAATTCGATTGAGTTCCGTATTTAAACAAACTAACAATTTATCGCGTAGACATTTTGCAGTTTATGTTTCATAGTAAAGGATCCAATATTTAGTAGAAAAAACATCTTAATGAAGAAAATCAACATACACATTTATATTAAAAAAAATGGACGATTTAAAGCGGATCGTAGTCTGGAAGTAACATTTGACGGAATTTGTTTGAAAATAAAAACGACAGCACCGTTTAGCATGTTTAGCATATTTGGCAATTTTTCAACGATATTGTTCGACGATGTTAAAATGATGGCATAGACGCTAGACATTCTCGAAGGAAGTTATATTTCTGAAAAATAATATGAGTCGCAAAAACATTCGATCCTCTACTCTTCTAATTACTAACAAAAAGGCTTAATTTCTCTTCATTTTCTAATTTAATTATTAAAAAAGATTTCAAATGAAATCTTATGGAAATCCAATCTTCGTTAAATTAAAACTATTCTATAATATAGTTACCATTAATTATACTAGAAGAAGCTGTTTCTTAGTAAAAAGTCCACTCAAGCAAAATTAACAGAATAAAGAATTATAAAAGCAAAAGAGATTTGCAGACCTTTGATTTATTAGTTTGAGTCAACATCAAGCAATTTCTCATCCTGACAATGTTAATTTAAGATAGGATGCATTCTCTGAGTAGTGTAAACATTAGATCTACACTTACAGGTTTAACAGGTTTCTTCAAGCTAAGGTATCACTTAAATGAGTTGGGTCTGATGATACTGGTAATAATGATATTTGTCGATTTTCAAGCAATGGTCATCGAAAGTTCAGTGCACATACGTTACGAATGTCCAGTACTGAGCAGACAAAGGCTTTTCCTCTTAGGTTGCATCGTTATTAAATCGTTACTTATTAATAAATTAACATCTTATAACATATAAATAAAAATTATAATAATGCATTTAATGGATTATTAATTTTTTGTGAAATGACTTAATTGACACTAAAATATTGCAAAATGCATGTCATGGTACTATCCATTTATTCCGAGAAAAGTTCAATGATCGCTAAATCTCCAGAAATGACAATATATATCGGAGGCTAATATCATGCAAAACAATTCAATTGTATACTTTTTTAAGGTTATATCAAGTAATTGGTTTGCTTTAATGAACCATAAACACCCACAAAACTTATAACCAATATTATTCGTTTTATTGATAAAATAAATACCGATTTATATGAAAATTTATGTTTCATTGTAGAACTGAAAAGAAAAAAATGACGCTAATTACATCCAATCATTCCATTTTAATGTTTTTTACAGGCTATTAGGTCAATTTTATTTTTAATTTGATATTATTATTATTATTGTGAAAAGGAGTAGTGCAGTGCGACCTAAAAGATTTATTGTGCCCCTTAGTCAGATACGAATGTTTCTCCAAGTCCGATTTCTAAAATGAAAGATAGTATAGAGCCTACTTTTCCTAGTCTTGAATCCTTATGTTCCATGAAATATCCTTCTAGGTGTTTTTTCTGCTTGTGCATCAGTGCCGGGCACTCCCCAAGCACATGGTATGCAGTTTCTCTCTCTTCTCTACAGTATTTGCAGTCTGGGTAGGATTGAATTTCTAACTTCGTTAGGTGATTACTCAATGTACAATAACCAGTCAATAATCTCGTATTTTAATTTAATAATACTTTCAATATTTCGACCAACTTTGATGGTCATTCTCAGAAACCAATTTAAAATAAAAATGTCATAAAAATATAAAGTTTTTATGTGATCACCCATTAGAATATCAATCGAAATACAAACACCTACACCATCCGACTAATAACGTTTTGCTAATTGTTTACAGCAAAAATTATAATGACGTAAGAAATTTGCAATTCAAACAAAAACTCATAAAGGGGAAAAATAAAAAAAAAACCAAATAAATTGAAAATTCAATCGATACATAGTATCTGAAATAAGTCCATCTACGTCAAATCACCATCACAAATCTCCGAGTTCACTGACACACAAACGTGAACTGCTTAACTACGTTATATCATCAGCGATGGCGTACGTATAAAGTCACGGTGATGAAGCGATATGGTAATATTGTGGTGCATTGCCGTATTGATATCATAGATATCCGATTGGGAAACGTAATTAAACAAATCAATTACATGAATGCGCAATATATTAGGTTTTTGCACATTGCCGCAGCTAAATCTATTAGTAATGAAAACAGCAATGCCGTCAGATAATCGTAAATGTGGGTCAGGTACACAACATAGAAAAAGATATAATAATAATAATAATGATGCAGTATCTCACCTGCAGTATCGAGTCCGTGAGTAACCATATTTGCACAGATTTGAATATTTGCATTGCAATGAATAAGCCGCCGATTATAAACAGATTCGAGTGATTCATTGGGCAAATATTTGCTGGCATGCAAAAATAGATTTCTTGTTTTGCGAGGAAAACCCTAACAATTTTAGCGATTGAATCGGAATGTTTATTTTAAATGCAGTGATATCAGGTTTTCAGCAAATATTTGATTATTTATAATTTTGTTTAATTTAAGTATTTTGTAGTTTTTGTTTATTTTAAAAGAGAATACGCATTTGAATCAAAATCATCTTATAATATTATTGAGTGTAGAGTTAAGTTTTTAACTTAGAATTTTTAATATAATGATATATTTTTTAAATTAAACATAGTTGAAAAAGTATTTCTCAATTGAAATGTTAAACACTTATCCTTTTATAAATAAATTTTGTTCGATTCCTGGTACTTGTAGTCTCAAAAATAATTACTTGCGAATAATTAAATACAAGAATTATTTCCAAGACCACTGATGATGGGTATTTGGCAATACTTGAAACAGCTGTATGGTCAGCCAAAAATTCAATTAATTAAAATAATATAAAAAATAAAATTATTGTTGTTGTAGTTCACTACTATTCGATAAAATCTCTTTATAAATAAATTTTAAAATAGAAGTTGTGGATCGATTTTTATGGTCTATCGCAAACCAACTAACTCATTTGAGTCAGCAATAGTCCTGGTAATTAAAACATTTCAAAGACGATATTAAACGCGGTATTGATAGAAAACAATTTTCATGGCTGCAAAACATAACATTTGTGAACCAAAAGTTTCGGGAAATTTAAAATAAAAACGCAAAATTCTTAATCTTCATCAATATTTTTTATTATCTCCTTCAAAATATGCTCCATTAGAAGCGATACACAAATGCCAACGTTCTTCCTTCCAATCATCAAAACATTTTTTATATAGGCGCTTTCCGGTATGGCTTTGAGTTCCCTCTGCGAATTCTGTTTTACGTCTTCTATGGATTCAAAACGCGTTCCTCTGAGTGGTAATTTGAGGTTGGGAAACAGGAAAAAGTCACACGGTGCAAGATCAGGTGAATACGGTGGCTGTTCGATGGTATTTATTGAATGTTTGGCCTTAAAATCGTTGATAATGTTGAACAAATTGAGGTGAATCGGAACAAGCCGGGCGTTGACACGTCGCATACACAAATTGTCCACCAAAATCAAACGAGCCATCTCACGACCGATGCCTAGCTCTCGTGCTATCTCTCTAACACTCACATGAGGATTTTTGAACACGATTTCCTTTGCCTTTTCAATGTTTTCGTCGGTGGTAGAGGTCGAAGGTCGTCCAGAACGCGGCATGTCTTCGACGGTCGTACGACAGTCCTGAAAGGCTTTGTACCACTCATAAACTTGAGTTTTCGATAAAACTGATTCCCCATAAGCCTTTTGTAGCATTCGCAACGATTCTGCACACGAAATTTCGTTCGAAAAACAAAATTTGATGCAAACTCTTTGTTCAATATTTTTTTCCATTGTTTTTTTCGCAACGCACTACTGAGGTGAACTGGTTTCAACAGCTGCCGTAAACGAACTGTCCGACAGATCGCGCTCATTTTTGGCATAGTAATTAGAGGACAGTTGCTGCCAACTACATAAACTTAAAATATCGAAAAATATACAGCGCGCGAATTTTAAATGAGAATTTCCGAAAACTTTTCGGTCACAATGTACGTCAATGGACCCAAACAAGAGAAGTTGGAATCCTCATAAATATAGCTAGATGCAGATGCAGAGAGAAGTATGCAGAAATAGTAAAAAATTTGTCATTATGTGTATCAAAAGATAATTTAAACAATATAGTTTAATGTTATATGATCACCAATATTCAAAATCGTATTGGCAAATAAAGAAGACAAAAAAATATATTAAAGGATTGCTTGATAGGTTAAAGTTGTGATTCTTCACAAGTCCAATTTACGTATTTACACCTCTTTGTTCCTACATTCTTGTTTATGTTTAATGTAGGCGATTTAGTAACCTATGAAGCTCATTGGTATTAACTTCCGCTGGTTTTACATATAATTAAAAGATTGTCTTAAAGGCTACACTCTGCCTTTAAAAAGCAGGACATGTCTTTTAAACTCAGAATGATTCGAATAGAAACGAAAAGGCAACAACAAAAATGTTAGTTAATTTATTAAAATTTGGATGAACATGAGTGGTCTTAGAAAATATTTGAAAATCTTTTTAATTAATTTATAGTCCGTACATAATTTGTTTGGACTGCAAGTGCCAGGCTTAGAACTCGTGCCAGTCAAATTGATGCAAAGTTGTTATTATATATATTCAATATAATAAATTAAAAATATTATAAATTACAAATTCAGCTTCCAATCCAGACTATCGAAAAAAATCTCTATTTTTTTCTTTTAAGAAACATTATTTATCAAAAAAAAAATTATTCAAATCTAAATTTCTGAAACATACATAAAATTTAAAAATATTCGATTACAAAATGATAGTTTTTTGGTAACTTATATCTCAGTTAATACTGCAAATGATTCCAAGTTTTTATCATTTCATTTTTATTATTTAAATCGATCAGTTAATATTATATATCTCGGTTAATATTGGAAATGACTCCATCCATTTCTATAATACTTCTTCTTATTATTAGGTTAATAATTTATATTTATATACTCGGTTAATATTAAAAATGTGATTTTTTTAAAGAGGTTTCGAAAAGTAGTGAACTACAACAACAAAAATTATTTTATATTATATATAATTAAATTTCTGTTTCGAGCAACTTTTTTTTATTATTTCGATCAAGACATCAGGGAGTTATAGTTATTAACAACTTTGAAATTAAAATGAATTTTTTTTTAAAAAAATTACATAATATTTATGTTTATGTTTTTTTCGCTTTTTGCTAATTGAATTAGCGTAGTGTAAACACTTAGACTTAATTGGGCAATTATTTTTAATGCAGGTTCACTCATTTTGGAGTGTAAACATACGTCCTTTTGAAGTTTAATAAAAAGTAAATGGTTTTATGAATTTTAAGTATAATTGACTGATATTTTGAATTACCTCAGCTCCGTCAATATTTTTCAAAAAAGTTTTTACCTTTTTTAAAATGTTTTTCGTATAATGTTAATATCTAATTTTAGAAAACTCAAATTTTTTTTAATTGAAAATTGTTTTCTTTACATCCTACTCATAATATTTGTATTACACTTGGATGATTACTTAAGCAATTACTTTTTGTTTTATGCTTATATCTTCCATCAAAAGGACTAAATTAAAATTGCATTATGTGTTTTAGTAATCGTAATCGTAATATTTCCTGAGCCTTATTTTAGGTACTTTTACTTTACTAAGAATACATTTTTATGTTAAAACATAAAAAATTATTCAAACCTAACACAAACATAAAATTGCATTAATTAATATTATATTCAAGTGGTTATACTCCTACGTAATTAAAGATAGAATAATTTAGGAATTAAATTATAACAGAAATTAAACGCATTCCAAGAACCCAAATGAGTTTTCATTTCTTGACGGTCTCGACATAAAGCGCAGACCGTTGCTTTTATCTTGGAAGGCATTCTTAAAGAATTTAATATTTACGGCAGACATTTAATTTGCACGCATTTTTCTTTGACCAGAAAATGCAAATTCCATTACAACAAGCACCACTTCAAAAATATTGAGTGTGCTAAGTCAAATGCTAAGCAGGATGTGGACGTGGACGTGGACGTGGACGCAAAGGTAGCGAGCGCAAAGGGCCGCCAATGCAACGGATTCTTCGACTCATTATAATGGGAAAACTTTGTTAAATTAGAAAATAACACGGAAGTGCCTCCATTACGCTAAGTAAAAGTTTTCAGCATTTATTCCATGTTATTTCTTACACTTGTACTTTGCTCTGTTTTTTTTTTCACACTTTACTTCGCCTCGGCTCCTCACCGACCGATTACCATAAATATCGAAAAGTAAAGTCAAGCGTCTCGACGTGCAAGCGAAGTTGGGCCTGTGCCATTGGAGGCACAACGATGCACAATGAAAAGAACTTCTGCCTTTACGCCTTGTTTACGTGTAGGTCAAAGTGTGTTGGTGTATGAGTGTTTGTATATGTGTATGTGTTTAACTGAGTGTATGAGTGAAAGGTGATTATGCCACGCATTAAATAAATGTCTTAATGGACTCTTCAATATTGCTTCCTGTATTGAAGTATCCAACCGCAACAACAACTACAAAAACAACAACAGAAGCAGCAACAACAACGGCAATAGCAACAAGAATGACACAGCGTCTAAGACATCGACGTAAAGGGATTTTGGTATATACGCAGAGACTGTCTAACTGACAGAACGTATAACTAAATTGTCGACTCATTGATTCCCAACTGACATTACCATTCACGTTTCATGTTCCCAATTTTTTTTTTGTTCTCCAAAGCACAACTGTTGTTGCTGTTATTTTTGTTTTGTACCGCCACTCCCTTACTCTCGACGTACCAATATCCGCTGGAATAGAGCTCATGCATATCAAATAATGTCATGAGGAAGATTAATATTGGTTTTAGTTTTTTCTTGTTTTTTAATAATTCTGTGTTTGTCTAAGTTAAGTCTGCGCGTCCTCATTAAATAATCCTTGATTAGGTACCATGAATTTGTTACTGCTGTTGTTGTTCTTGTTGTTGTTGCTGCTGTTACTGCTGCTATTATTTGCAGTTCTGCTCATTTATTTAAACCGCTCGCATATTCACGCCACATGCCACGACAAGGTGCGAATGTTGACAGCAACATTTCCATTTTCCGAAAAGGGTGGGAGGCATAGACGTGTATATTTGCGCTGCTGCCCAAACGCGGTGTCAAGCCATTAGTTGCGCATTCATGAGGGTGCCTGCCTTAATGGGTATTGAACGCATTTAAACGCGTTTTGAATGCTAAAATTCTTAGTTTATTTGTTTTTATTTTTTTTTTCTTTTTTGAACTGGTGGCGTTAGTGTTACGAAGCGTTGTATCCGTGGGTGTGGACATAGCGAAGTTAGTGTTCAACACTCTTCACCTCTTATATTTGAAATTGGAAAGAAATGTACAGCATTGCATATATTTCCTCTTAAGTTTTTATCCTCAATGGATGGTAAAAAATTTCCATTTATACATTAATTTGACAGTTTAAGGAAAATTGGAAAAATAGTAACGCCAATCCGTTAGATAAATTATTAGAAGTTTTAAATTGATACAGATTAGTTAATGATGATTTATGAATGGTATAATAGAGAATTACTAACACATAGATTTTTTTTCTAACATTCTCAGATAATGTAAAATTTAAGAAAAGGGCACCAAAAATCTATAGATCCAAAGAATCTAAAGGAACAAAATTTTCTTAAGTAATATACATACTTACTGGTGCTGCCAGCTTAATCCCACATATACATAATATATGCCTTCAGATATCAATTAAATTTACGAATACTATAACTGATTGGGTTAAAATTGGCAAAAGTTTTGAACACATATTGTTCACGGACTTGTCTTCAAGAATATCTCTCCACAGACATATGATTAAGTATGGTTATACTATAAAACGCTCCGTCATCAAAGTCTTAATAGGTTGTCATAAACAAGAATAACAACATAAAAATATATATAAGTGTTTGTATAGAAAAGTAATTTACGACCCAAATAGTATCAAAGCAGTCTTTAATCTTCAGAGTAAAAGATTAAATTATGTTGAGCGAAAAATATTTACGTGTAATTTCGTTAAATTTTTTTTTTTTTCTATAAAAAAGTGCAGGTGATTAAAATGATTCCTTTAAGTACGAATAAATAAAAATATTTTTTCTTGAAATCTCACTTGGTATAAAAGTCCGGAGTCCACTATTTCCGTACAAATTCTCTGCTAAATTTTTTTCGTAGCCTTAAACTATATGATTCGTTACAAAAACACATGTTTTTTGTTTTTATTATAGAATCTGAAGCACAGTATTTTTCAACCACTTTTCTCCGTTGCCTTTTTTTCGTTACTTTAAACAATATAAATCGGATCATAGTTTCAGATCTATAAAACTAAGAAGCAAGAGATTAAATTTTTTCATATAAATACGAATAAGTCGAAATATATTTTTTTGTATATTTTTCTTGGTAGAAAATTTCGGGGCTCAGTACTTTCCCTACCACTTCACTCCCACACCACTTCACACTTCACGTTTCCTGCTCTTTCGTAGTCGCAAACCAAATAAATCTTTTTGTTGCAAAAAGATATATTTCTTCGTAGTGTAAATTGTTCACATCTTTGTACATCCCAACCACATCTTTTTCTTACTCTCTTTTAATATCTCAAGCCTTATAAATCATTGCAAAACGCAGAATATACTTTCAGAAGTTCGTTGGTTGACCAAGATTGGTTTAGAAAAACCATAGACCAGTCGTTCCCAACCATTTTTTGGACAAAGAACCATTATGATATTTTTGTTTTTATTAGGGACTACAAAGTTTAGAAATAATAAACTGTATGATTATTTTAAAATAATTTATGCATACTTTATATAATGTATAATAATTTGTATAAGTGCAGAGATACATTTTATAGGCTATAAAATAGATATATAATTATTTGCAAATTTTTTGTTCTTATTTTCTACTAAGTGAAGTCTCAGTGGATAAACCACAGTGGATATGTTTTCATATCTGTTAAATTTGATTCACGGATCATTTGTAACCATTTTTTTTCTTTTTTTCTCTCCCATTTTCTCATCTTTGTAACAGGTAGTCCGCGGACCACGTACTGGAAACTACTACTATAGACATTTTATTAGGTATGGTAAACAATATTTTGCTGCTCAAATAATTAGGCAGATACTGCTTGCACAACCCTATTATCAATGAATTAAAGTACGAACTATTGCAATAACTAGGTTAAGGTTCACTGATTAGAGAACCTTTTCAAACCATAAAACTTTTTTTCGATAGAAAATGGTATTCATCAAATAAAAAAGTAATACTTCTGAAACATGAAGTATGGGGTATTTTTCAAAGCTTTCTAAAGAGAATATAACAATTGGATCTATAAATTTTGGAATTTTGAGACATTTTGGAATAAGTATGTTGAAGGTAAAACTAGACTATATAAAAAAATCAGCAATCCATCTTTTCATATCCGTTCCGCGTCACATCATGAAGACCCCACTACTGTCTTTTACAATTTTAGTTTGTGATTTTGGGATTAAAAAAGAAAAGGAGATTGATTTTATAGAAGAATATTTTTTATTGACCAATTTACACAGATTAATTAATTAAGATTACAATTAATTAATAAGTTAATATAAATGATATATTTTTCATTATTAACATTTTATAGTTTTTTCCTTGTTTAATTGAATGATATATATATGTATAGAAATATCATATAACTACATTTATCATCTTCTTATTGCCGCAACATTGTTCTTCCATA
>NW_024031850.1:0-13540 GCF_002237135.1 Teleopsis dalmanni | reverse complement strand
CTTGAAAATGCGGACGCGGTATCAAAGACCGTCTTGAAGACAATGTCTTCGAAGACCACTTTTTCTACTGGGTTATTAAAACGAAACAAATACAATATAAAAGCTTAAACGAAGACGAAGAGCGAGCAAAACAAAATAGCTCAGCCAACAGATGCAAAGGAATTCCGACAAAACATTTCATCACAACCAAACAGCGTTTAATAAATAAAATTATTAAAACTCGTTTGTTTGTGTCGACTTTTTATCTTACGTTTAGTTGTGAATCGACAATTAACCATGACGGTTGTGGTGCGGATGTGAGGAATATTTTATGTAACTGAAAGTGGAGAATATTATTTGAGTTGTATTTAAGCATAACTCTTATTAGTTAACGCATTTTGTGATATAATAATTCAGGTTCTATTTGCTGAACTAATTTATATAATCGTGCGTCATATCGGAAATTCCACAGACTTCATAAGAAATTTATGATTGTACGTTCACTTTATTTGTTAGTAACGCCGCGAAACGTTTTAAGTGCTTTAAAACCGCAACGAGAAAGGTCAGTCCAGCCATTTTTAAACGCATACAGGAAAATACTTGCTTATATTTCGAAATTTAGCTAATGTGCGGTTGCAAACTATTTAAGTAAATATTTTTGTTTGGGCATTCAACAGGTATTTCAGCACTTTGGTTGCACACAAAAACAGTCACACGTCCAGATCTAAAATGGGTTCCATCAACTGCAAGGAATACAAAACCACAAATGAGACCAACGCATGCGCAAATAATACAAGTTATAACGGTATGTGTCACAACGCTTAACCAAATCGATAGGAATTCTAAGGGCGGGGGGGGCAATTTCGTCTACATCGAAGTAAAGTAATATGTTAACTACCACCCAGTTGCCACCTAAAGGCAAATAAGCATATCCAGTTTAGGCGTGACCTAAATTTTTTCTTTTTAATAATAATTATGTCGCTCCACAATTATTATTTAAAAATTTAAAATAGATAAAAAACTAAACATTGAATTAAATCTTCAGAACTGAGTTTATGGAATTTCAAATAAAATCAGGTAGAGCATTTAAGTAAAGTGCATTACCCGTGGTGCTGAAAAAGTGGGCATCTAAATGTCAATATGGGTCGTTGTTGGGAGTCAATTTCGGAAAAGTCGCAGACTTTTGAAAAATTCATAGTTTACAAAAATCAGTCGCATAGAAGATTGCTTTCATGACTTTTTTTTTGAATGCCAAAATATTGTCTGCTATATAAAAATGATCTAGTGGTTACTGATCTATTGGTCTACACGTGGGCTTTTGTGTTTGAGTCTTTTAACAGTTTAGTACAATTTTGGTATTAAATACCCAACTCAGATTAGACGTCTTCAAAGCTAAAATAAAGCATTTAATCTGAAACCAACATGTGATAATTGCTAGAAAAACTCGAAAGTTCAATGTCGATAGACAATGACAGGCTTGCGGTATCGTTATTGTTAGAAGGTTTTCGAATGCTTATAAAAATTGAGGAAACATCTTCATTATACTATATATTACACTATATTAATAAATTTTTGTTACAATTCAATCACAAGTACAAAAAAAATTTGAGGCATAAGCTGTAAATAATTTAGGAAACAATGTCGTCTTGTTTACTATAGGAGTTTGTTTAGATGTTTAAAATTCATTAAGTGAACTATCTATCTATTGCAAATGAATAATTGAAAGTTGAAGTTATGTAAACTACTTTTTAATTTAAAATATTACTATTGTATTTGTGGGAAGCACATATTTTCAAATAAAAAATTACTCCACTTAATAACGAAATCATATATCTTCAAAGTCTGATATAATTACTTTAACGTTGTGTTTTAACTTAGTTAGGCACTGATTGCTATATACTTTCTAATTAATGTTAATTTTTATTTGGAGACTTTATATGCTGTATGATGTTTTTAATATTTGTAAATGAACTTTTTATTGTTTTTACCTAAAACTTTAACTGAGTTTCTTTTGTTCTTTTTTTGTCACAGAATTGTGTGCTGTGATTGCCCCATAGTTCATATTACGAGTTCAAAAGCAATATCAGGAAAATGACGCCAATATCTTTGTAAAGTGTCCCTAACAATTTCTATTATGAATCCCAATAACATTTGGGTTCAAATATAAGTACATATGTATGTATATGGTTATACCTGTAAGAAATATTGTATTATTGTGTTGTATTATAAGAAAAATGTATTTTCTTATAATACAATAAATACGATTATAACCTTATATATAAAGAATTTCTATAGTTATTAAATTAAATTCAATACTAAATTTCTTGTGGTATTGAATGTGTCGTGGCTGTGAGCGATCAATAAATGGATAACATTTTATATTAGTTTAAAGTATTTTATTGTATTGGGAGCGAAAAACTAATTGCTTAAAAATAATTGATAAAATTTTCAAAATAATATTTTATTACGTCAGCTGCAGGTTCTTGATATTCGTTTTTTGTTTTTAAAACTATTCAAAACAAAACAAAAGAATTATTGATAGCAAAAACAAAATACTTACTTTTTTCATGTATAACAACAAGACCGCGAGATTGTGGAACAAGATTGTGGATAGAAACTACTGCAAGCCATAGAACCAGTCTTTTGAGAACTTCTGAAGTGTGCGAACGTCTTAGGTGAGAGGAAAGAATTTAAAAGGAAAAACATTTTATTGAATTCCAATTTACTGTAAGCTAAATAAACAATTAGTATTCTTAATTTGTAATTATTAACGTTACGACTGTAAGATAAAAATAATTTCACATCGGTTCCAGCATTGAGTGACTCATTGCATGACTGTCATTATTGTTAAAACGATTTAATAGACCTCAACTGTTAAGGTCAGTCTGTTGCGACAAGAAAATAATAAAAACTACGTTAAGTTTAGTGCAATCACTATCAGCAGATGTTGAAAAAATATTTGAAATGTGTTGACTACAACAGAGCTGCTATTGAAAATATGTACATACATATTTCTACATTCTCTGTAGTATGAAAAGCACTCCGATCCGAGGCAGTCCTATCCGATGATAGGATAGCTGCGATCACTCCAGTTTGTCAGTTGGACCGATTTTCCGACTATGTATGCAATCAATGGAGTTTATTTTTAAAAATTAATTTGCATATTCAAAGCTTCCAAAAATTGGTTCTTAATAAACCAATATTGCACTGTAAATACCACAAATAACTAACGCAAAAAAGTGTTTCAATATTTGTTGAGATATTTTACAAATCACAAGTACGTATTCAAGTTTTATATATCTATATTTACAATACATATGTCGTAATATATCTAAACACAAAGCAGAACACTTTTTTTGTATCAGTTGTTTGCACATCTTCTCTAACATTAAACTTACTATAGCATATGATACATGCATGTCCTGGCCTACTAAATCCCGCTGTTGTGAATTTCCGGTAATGTAAACTTTATTCGATTAGATCACGATACACTGTTAGCATTCAAATTCATTGTTATTGCGGGGTTAATTTGGAATCCAAATTCTTTTTGTAAAATCCAGACTAGATATATAAAATCAAATAAATTGAAATTTTAAACAAATAAGATGGTATGCAGCGTAAATCAAGTTAGTCGCTAATGGTTTATGTACATTGAATATTCGCAAACTCATTGCGATACGTAGAAACCTATTTTTTAATTATCCACCATATATGACGTCAGCTAAGGCATTATTCTGCAGACATTGAAAACTTGTATTTTAAACAAATAAAAATGAGTCAGCAAAATATTTTTAAATGCCGTACAGGAGAACTGGTTTTCGATTCTAATCGTATCATGGCCAAAAATGACTTATTTCGCACATTATTTATGAAGAACTGACATTCACTTTTTCAGTATTCGCTTTTGGCAATACTATACACAATAAAAAATTATGGCCGATTTTTACTACTTCGTCTTTGGTATTAGGAAACCAGCCTGCGGTGTTCACTAGCTTGGAAAGAGTTTGGAAAGACTCGTCTCTTCAGGTTTCAGGCACAATAATACGTTGCTTGCTAACAAAATTGCCTTCAAACAATTTCAAGACACGTTTCGCCGTGCATGTTGTGTATATAAATGTATATATATATACTTCGTTTTGTTTTGTTATTGCTAATTAAATACAGTAAACTCAAGCTTTACGAAGCTACATTTTAGCTTACATTCTTACTTATTACATTCTAGTACTGCCTACTTTGATACTTATTACACAGCTAACTTTGAAAATTATTTAAAAATATGTAAAAGTGATTAATTCAATGTTTTTTATTTTTGTTACTTAGTTTGATATCTTAATAATATAAAAATACATATTTCGAACAGTTTTCATCTGTTCATGAGTTTACCTGGTCCGAAATAAAAAGTGTGCAAAAAAAATGCTTTTTTGAATCAAATGAAAATTAAAATAAACAGAAATAAAAACTAATATATTTGTTAAAACATGTGTTCACAAAAGTCCAAATATAATTTTCGTAATTTTTGCCGACGCCTTAGTGACAGTTACCATACGTGTCACCAGACGCCGGCGAAAAAAGGCGTGTGGTAAATCACACGCTGGGTCCTATAATACTATAATGATGAAACAATCAATATAAATATTTGTCGTTAGATAATGAAATCAAATGGGAGTAATCTCTCTAATAAATATCATACTCTTCTAACTAACTTAAAGTAATGTTTTTTACTATGCATAATAGTAATAAGTCTATTTTGAAATTTGATTGCTGAAGTTAGTCTGAATTTGATTGTTTTATATAGGGCTTATATTTGTCCTTGTTAAAAGTTCTGTAGTCGATTTTTAACTGCAAATAAAATTATAATGTCGTGCCTCAGATATCTAAGAAATCATATTGACAATTGGAGCGAAGATGACTCATTAGTGCCAAGTAACATCCGCTATCTATTGAATAATAATGTTTGCTACCTGATAATGTTGCTGGAGAATCTGACAATGAAATGATTGACGATGGTGAAATATCAACAAACATTACATGCGACTTTAGAATTTTGTTCTCCTTTTTTGAATTCCGTTTGTCTAATTGTGAGAGAATATTTTGATATTATTGAAGTTGTATACGAATCAAATGCACAAGATTATGGTAGTGTTGTAGAAATGCCTAAGTCGCTACTATTCACATTGGAACTTGTAAAATCAATACGTTTCGGTTATAAGCTGTGAACCCTTTCTTTGGATAGTGGGTATATTTTCCAGTTTCTGCCATACTCCAGTGCAACTGATAAATACAACAAACAATTAAGAATCGGTGCATTTGTTCTAAAGGAATTATTCAACCATTGTGAGTATCCATTGCAAAATACTTACTTGAACCCATAGTAAATGTCTAACACTATAGCAGAGAGAAAAAAAAGGTTGGTGTCCCAGAGTCCCAAGTTATCAATAGCTACAACCGACATATTGGTGGCGCTGATTTATATGACAATGGAGTTGTTAACTATAGTATCGGGAATAGAAGCAAAAAGGGGTGGTGGCCATTATGGGTACAGTGTTTAGATAGCGCTGTAGTAAACGCTTGGAAACTAAATTGCTTTGTCGCTGCTTCTACCAACACAAAACCTATGCCTCAGTTAGACTTCGAGAATTTCATTGCCAGAAACCTTCTTGCATCAGAGAACTCAATGTTCATTACAGAAGCTACCGCTGATGATGATTTGAAAAAAGAAAGTCACAGTGCAGCAGAAGATGTTTATCTTCCGGGAAATTTACCACGTGTAACCGGTATGCGCGCTCCCATAAAAACTCAAAATCGTCACCAGTGTATTGTTCATACACCAAAAGCTACAGTTTTTAACATAAAAACATAAAATTTTATACTTACACGTCTTTTATACAACTTACAATGGTACTTACTTCACCATAAAAGTAACTAAATACCATATTTGCGAACAAAACACATATAAAAATATTTGTACTATCGATGAGAGAAAAATGTGCTAGGGGTCCCAGCGTGTGGTTGACCACACGGCACTTTTCCGGAAAACTACTTTTCACAAAAAAAATTTAATTTTGCAGGGATTATTTTTAACGTAAAATAAGACTTTTCTGAAAATTTCACCATAAAATTCCAAGTTTGAACTTGCCTGGTACTTAATGGGTTAAATGACCAATTTTGTCCCAATAAGAAAAAACCATCAATTCTGAAAAGGTTCAACGGCAAAAGGAACATGTTAGTTGCAGTGGAGACGCCAATCTATCCAATAGAGAACTCAATATATGTTGTTTTGACAAAACCACATAAAAAAAGTATAAATTAATATAATGAATGAATTGCTTTAATATAATGAATTGCTTTAGTAATATTTCTACTAACAACAACTATGTGTGCGCTACTGCCAGTGTTTACGGATTTCATTATAAGGGAACCTCATTCATTTATATAAGGCCGATTTTAAAAAATCTTATGAATTACACGCACATAAAGTTAAGATTTTTTAATATGGGTATTGGGACATTGTTTGGTAACTCGGTATTACTTAAAGTAATGAACTTGCTAACATCCGAATGCCATTTTTAATTCTTTTCCGTAAATTTTAAAAAGAAACTGCCAAAGTATTTGATTTTGTTTACGTTTGTTGTGTATAAAACCAGAAATATTACAACAAAAAATGAATATATTATATGTATTAAAACTTAACACAAAAATTTAATTGTTTTTTTATCTCCATAGTTCTATATTTATTATTATTTTGAATATTCTACAATTAAAAGAATATAATCAGGAAATGCTTTACCAAATACCGAAAAGATTATCTGAGCTGAAGCCTTAGTAATTCGTTAGAACAATAACGTCATAATAATAACAATAACAAATATACATAAAACTTTATAACTTGGTAAGAATATCCCTAATATTCTGACTCAAACTACCGGCATAAACGATATGCTATCACCACTATTTGAGCAACATTTTTTTCGAGACACTTAAACATCTGGCAGAACTTTGCAAAAAAGCAGTGGTCGTAACATTAACTTGGTTACTCGCTCCGTTTTGCTAAAAAAATGGGCCATCTATGATATAGCTTTTTCCTGATAATAATTTCTGAACCCTGATGATAACCCTGAACATAAAAAATTTGATTAAGTAGATTAATGCATGGTGTTACTTCTACCACAGACAAATAATATACATATTGAGAATGCACAAAAAAAAAATGACTAACTCCCTATGATTTTATAGTAGCCAGTTCAAATAACCATGTAAAGCACCATGAGCCTTGGATTGTATAACTATTAAGGCATACAAAAGTTACGTATAAAACAATGATTTTAAGTGTTCGAAGCATACAAGAGAGCTGTTGAATGTGTGTATGAGGTGAGATATGATATAGTATAGAAATTGTTACTTTATTTTCTATTCATATTGTTAGTTTGTGTGTGTCATTTATATGGCGACGATTTCCTGTTTTGCGTTCTTATGCTTAATGAGTGTTGTTACATCAAGTCGAAAGTGCAATCAGTGAAGTTCAATTTTTTTATATTTACAAGATTTTATTTCTTTTTGGATAAGAGAGAATAGAAAGGAAAAGGCGAACAATGGTAGTCAGAGACGAAGAAGAGTTGTTTGGTGTTGAGTGGACCACTAGCACTTCTTGTATTCTTCATTGTATTACACACTTACTAAATGATTTCGTATGCAAGGGTACGTAATACGGCGTTTACATTGTGTGATTTAAAGTAGAAGCAAAAATCGAGATTAAAATACTAACCTCGATGTTCTATACAAAAGTTAATCTTCTTTTCGTCAAGATTAGTTTTAAATCTCTTTCAAAATGATGATTATTTCTCAATGCAACTCTGCAAATGTCTTAATGTCGTTTACGATCTTAGAAGAAATCTCTTAATGTCACAGATTTTTTACGATCTTAAGGAGATATGTCAAAATCTATTCAAAACAAGCGTTGAAAATTTGAAAATTCCGATTCGTTCTCTTAATATCACAATGTAAACGTAGTATAAGGCAATATTTCTGAAGTTAGTGCATAGTCTTTGTTTTTGTATATATTTTCCTAAAATATATGATTAGCTTTGTGTGCGTGCAATGCACAAGTTCTTCCAAATTATTATAAATTTGATTTTTGATGCAATTTTATACTGGTCTCATGCAACGATAGTTGCAGCCCAACCATAGTTGTTGTTAATGCAAATGGTAATAATATTTTCGGTAGTGAAGACAGTACTACGCCCTATAGTAGCTATTATATCATGAAGTAATTAATAAACACCATATTGTTAAATATTTAAAATTGTTTTATTTTTATATTTTATATTTATTATTTTATATTTTTTTATTATTATATTGTATATGATATTTTTAACTCTAACATTTTCCGATTTTTCGTGAATCTAAAAGTATATATCTAAAAAGATATATTTTTATTTGTGTACGATCTTAGTTGATCGTAGATTTTCCTAAAAATAGACAAGATTATTTGCAACTTGACAAATGTTAACTGAAGCCAAACATCATTCCGTCAGTTCCACGATAAGAAATGATGATTTTTGATATTTGGTTAATAATTGATGGAAATGACTTTAAAAAAATTGAATACGGATGAATTGTAAAAATATATGGAGCATTCTTCAATAAATGAAAACTGCGAATTTAAGAAATTAAATTATGAAATCTTTTTGTAAAACTAATGAGGTAATTGGAGCAATTCTACTGTTAAATGTTAGTCATTGCATCAAGTTTAAGTATATAAGATGAGCTAAGATTTTGAAAAACGAGTAGTGTTTGAAGCAGTAAATTTTAAATAGTTTTTCAAGATGTAGTTTTGACAGAAGTTGTTTCTTGTAATCTTAAGAATTGTAGACGATACACTCTTAAAGGAGTTTTGGAATAGAAATTTTAAAGAAGTTGTTTCCCAAGTGGAAGGTTTGGCTGACAAAACATAAATTACACAAATTTTAAAAAAGGAATCTATAATGTGTAACCACTTGAAAATAACAATTCTGTAAGCATAATATGAATTAAATTATAAACAAATGACGAAAAAATGAGTAACCATTTGTGTGAATATAAGTACAATTAAATTTATAAGAAACTGTAACTATGACCTTTGCTTACCTTAAGAGAGACAATTGTCAACTAGTGATTAGATTAACCCATTTCGGACCACCATGCGGTGAACCACACGGCTAGTTTTGAATATTTTTTAATATGCAAAGAATATTATATATTTTTCAAGTCTTAAATTGCCTGATACTTAATGCGTTAATGATTAAATTAAATGTGGAATATAAATATAATTTCTAAAAGAATAACAAATTATATGGCTTTGATTTTAGAATAAGTGAAGGAAACTGCATAAACTGTAATTTATGCTGAGGAGATCACAAAAAAACTAAAAGATAAACGCGAGGCTAGAATAATATGGAATCGAAGCCAGATTTCCTGAAAACAAAAGGAAACTTAACAAAATTACTAAAGATCTAAAGGCATCTAAAACAACAAACGAAACAAGATACGCAGCAATTCTTCCATAGCCTTGACACGTCCTACTTATCTAACCATTCTTTATGGAAAGCAAATAAAAGAGTAAATAATACAATAGATTATCGACCTTCACTTAAAAAACTAGATAATACTTGGGCGTTTCTGCTCCACATGATATGGCTAGCGATCTACCAATAGATGTAAATGTTTTCAATTTTTTGTAAGAAACTTACCAAATGGAATTACCAATTAAGAAATTAAAAAACAAAAAATAATTTCTCTTAAAATCTCTTAAAAATCGAAAAGCACCTAGTTATGACCTCATAATTGCTAAAATCCTTAAAAAACTTCTATATGTTGCTTTAATATTTATTATCCGTATGCTAAACGTATGCTTGTTAGAAAGCTGCATCACAGCTCAACAGAAAGTTGCCAAAATAAAGATGATACTAAGACCAGGGAATCAGCTGAAGACGTTAAATCTTATCGTTCAGTAAGTCTCCTTCCCATTCTTCCAAAAAAATCTTGAGATGCTGTTCTTAAAACGTCTTATATCGATAATTTAGTAAAAACGAATAATTCCGAAGCATCAGCTTGGATTCAAAGAAAACATTCAACGGTAGAACAAATTCATAGAATTGTTGAGGAAGAAGAATAGTGGTCAGCAGCGTTTTTGGACAAATCTCAAGCATTTGATCATGTATGGCACTAAGGACTTTTCTTTAAATTTAAAAGGCTTCTGCCATTTAAATTATACGTTCATAAATTCGTATCTATTGTAAAGACTCTTTTATGTCAACAACGAGAATAAAATGTCTTCTTTACATGGTATTAAAACTGGAGTACCACAAGGCAGTGTACTTAATCCGATTTACGATTTACCGAAAACGGCAGGAATTCCAACTGGTACATTTGCAATCGATCTCTCTGTAGCCTCTTCTAAACTACAAGCTGATCTTGATCATATATCAAAATGGTTTAAGCATTGGCGCAGGAAATCAAATGCAACAAAATCTACTCATGTCACATTTACAATGAGAAGAGATACCTGCCCGGAAATTAAACTTAATAATATGGACTGGCATGGAAAATATACTTTTTTAACAAAAGAATATACTTTGGAATCGAATACAGAAAAGTGTTTTATCTACTTAATGAAAAATGTTCAGTATCCCTAAAAAATAAATGGCATTCAACTATGGGGAACAGCCTCAACATCTATCATCGAAATTCTCCAAAGATTCCAGTTTAAAACTCTACAAGAAATGGTGAACGCTCCATGTAACCAACATCCAAATCCATCGGGACCTTAGTCCGATGGTAATTCCGGTAAAAGATAAAATAAAAAGGTAGCCAGAAAATATCATAAAAGAATATAAAATCATTCCAAAAACTCTTGTTTCGAATTTGATGCCCCTCAACAATTTTTACGAGGCTGAAAAGGAAAACGCCGCTTCAGATATTATAATAAAATCATAATTTAAATAAAAAAGAGTAACTCTCTGCACGGAGAACTATCTAAATTGTAAATTATCATGACTTAAATCTTAATTAACAAAAAATTGCAAAATGTAAAAAAACTTATAATTATAAAATTAAATTGATTAGAATTCTTGTGATGTATCATATATTCTAAATGAATTAACTGTATTACCATAGTTGTTCATTTTTCTTTCTCTTTGTAGAAGACGTTATATTATTCTACATGTGATTCATTTCTGCATGATTATATACTTATACCATTGCAACCGTTTTATTGCCTTTACGTGATTTACAATTAATATATGTATGTATATGGAATATATATATTTTGTTTAATTGACTTGTCATATATTGTTTATCTGTGTTTTATAAAGTTTTTATGCAGTCCCCTCCATCTGGTATATATTAGAAAAGGAGAAAGTTCTTTCGGGAAAAAGGACCAAGAGAAAGAAGCTATAGTGGCAACTAAAGGCATCATTTATAAGTGTTATGCCATTTTATGCATAGACGGCTCCTCCAAATTTTTTAATTATTAATGGCTGATTTCGCAGACGTAATATAAGATTTGAAACTTATTTAAATATAGGTAAATCGAGTCAGGAAAGTTGATGACATAGTCGCCATTAAAGTCAGTATTCAGACTAAAGTTGCTGTGAAATTGACCCTCAATTTCCTAATAACTCAGATTGTTTTAATTATGTTCGAATGAGTAATTTGCTTAACTTCTTTGCTTTTTTTTTGAATTTTTAAGTACATGGATTACACATTTTTAGCTTTGATTGCCCTTATTTCTTGTGTCGTCCTGATTACATCTTACATCTTATTTTGACAACTTTAGAATAAAGTCGAAATTTTAATAGAAGGTTAATAAAGTTGTTTTATTAACACATTCGAACTTAATTGTATCGTGTTGTTTTAATGTTTTGAAATAAAACTGCACGCAACACAAAATAAGTTTAGAAAAAATCAATTAAAATAAATAAATTAATTCGTTTATGTTCTTTGCAGCCTTGAAAATGTCTTATTGTGCCCTTCACACGCAAGTAAATTGGTGGGTAGATGGTAAAATAGTGAAAGATGATTCATTCCAATTAATAACAAATTATGAACTCTCATAAATCCAACTTCATACATTTTATCTGTAAATTTCAGAAATTCCAGAACATTAAATTTATAAAATAATCCAAAAGATTGCCTTGAAATTTAAAACATTTTTTTATGATAATTGAATCTAGCGGGTATATATATATATGTATATATTCAAATTACAAATTAAATATTTTAGTTTATAGAAACAGTAATAAAATAATAATCAGAAATAAATTTGTAGGTACGACAGGATCATATCAAACACTCAAAGAGAACAACATGTCAGTCTATACAGAATATGTGACTTTATGCAACCAGGCGGATATACAGGAAAATGAGATGAAGGTGTTCGATTTCAATGAAGACACAAAAGTATTATTAATAAAACAAAATGGTGAACTTTCGGCAGTTGGTAATAAATGTTCGCATTACGGAGCACCATTGCATACTGGCGTATTGGGCCAAGGACATGTACGTTGCCCTTGGCATGGTGCTTGTTTTAATATAAAAACGGGAGATATTGAAGATTTTCCCGGCTTGGATTCGTTACCTTGCTTTAACGTTCAAGTGGAGACAACTGGGGAAGTAAAAGTTAGAGCTAAAAAGGTGGACCTAACAGAAAGCAAACGGCTTAAAAATATGGCTTCGTATTGTCCTGAAACTAATTTAACTTATGTTGTTGTTGGCGGTGGCCCGGCTGGTGCTGTTTGTGCAGAAACATTACGTCAGGAAGGCTTCACTGGTCGTGTAATTATGATTTGCCGGGAGAACGCTTTACCATATGATCGCATTAAAGTTTCTAAATCAATGAATATTGAACTCGGAAAAATTGAGTATCGTAATTCATCGTTTTACAATGAACATAGCATAGAAACCATGGTCGGCGTTGAGGCTACTAAATTGGATATTGAATGTAAGACCGTTTTATGTTCCAATGGAAAATTAATACAATACGATAAAATATTTATCGCAACTGGCTGTTGCCCAATAAAACCACCAATCAAAGGTGCCGATTTAAATAATGTAGTAACTGTTCGAGATCATTCGGATGCCGATTTTATAAATAATTTTGTTGATGCTGAAAAAAATGTCGTGTGTCTTGGTAGCAGCTTTATTGCATTGGAAAGTGCAGCATATCTTGCTAAAAAAGTGAAAAGCGTAAGTATGGGCGTAGACCAATAATGTCTATGGTATTAAACTTTTTTCCCATTTGCCTACCTGCACTTACTTTTAGCTTATAAGGTACATCTTTTTAAGTTTCATATTTTTCCACTTTTGACTTTCTGAACTTTCACTTGCATGAATCATGAAGTAAACTTAGTACTATACTTTATTACTATATTTCAAATATTATTTGTAGTAATTATTAACTGAACATTTGTTTTATAGGTTACTGTCATTGCTCGCGATGAGGTGCCACTATTGGCTAGTTTTGGTAAAGAAATCGGTCAGCGAATACTTGATCTTTTCACTGAAAATGGTGTGAAAATAATAACGA
>NW_024031849.1:0-13553 GCF_002237135.1 Teleopsis dalmanni | reverse complement strand
GTATATCAATTTCGAAGAATTGCTGTTGGATGACCCAAATAATACAGTGCAATGCCTTTTGTAGCTGAATAGGTTGAAGGGTACATTCTCCGTTCTTCAATTTATTCTTGGTTACATGATAAAATCGCTGTACCTGCGCTATTACTCGTAGCATCTTAGTGTATGAACTATATCTTGACAATACCTGTAATACGTAGTTGTCTTCATTTGTGTTAATGAATACAACCTTCCGCGTCTCTTTATTGACTTCTTCCATATCCAGGTTGTGACATTTCAAATGCGGCCAGTATTTATCAGCGAGTAACAAAAATTCCGGCCCCGTAAACCAACAAGACTCTGATAATTGGCGGATGTTACAGCCGCGCGACACAACATCTGCCGGGTTGGATTGGGTAGGAACGTGTCTCCATTGCCCATTTGCGGTAATATCTTGAATTTCCGCTACTCGATTGCCAACGAATGCAGACAGGGTTGATGAGTGGTGCTTCAACCAATGTAATACAATCTGTGAATCAGTCCAAAAAAACGTTTCACCCTTAAATTGCGCAAATATTGGTTGGACCTTCTGATACAGTTTGGCAAGAAGTAAGGCACCACAGAGTTCTAGTTTAGGTAGCGACTTCCGCTTTATAGGTGCCACACGGGATTTTGCAGTGAATAGCCTGACCGTCACCTTACCTGATGTGTTTTGTGATCGGAGAAATATACAGCAACCATATGCGCGTATTGAAGCGTCACAGAAACCGTGTACATCAACCTGTTGATAGTTTATGGATAGGCAGTATCTCGGCACCTTAACCGATGAAAGCGTTGTAAGATCTTGAATAAATGTTTTCCAAGCTGAGTGAAGATTTTGAGGGACTGACTCGTCCCAGTCCACACGCAAAAGCCACAATTCTTGCATCATAATTTTGGCTACGAGTATGATCGGTGCTAGTAATCCAAGCGGGTCGAATAATGAAGACGCAAGGGATAAGATGGTGCGTTTTGTTACAATATGACCTGGTTGTGCATTGAACGAAAATAGGAAAACATCTTGCATTTGGTGCCACTTGATGCCTAGAGCGCTGGTGACGGTATCTGTATCAAGATTCAAACTCTTTGTTGTAGTATCGCTGATGAAGTCATGATGGTTTGAATGCCATTTGTCAAGATCGAAGCAACCCTTCTGTAGAATGGCCGTTAACTGATGTCTGATATTGGTGAGTTGATCAATGGAATCTGCTCCACCTAAGAAGTCGTCGACAAAAAACGATGATTTAATGAGTGCAGCGCCTATTGGGTATTGTGTTTCAAATTTGTCCGCCAAATACTGCAAACTCCTGGTTGCTAGGAAAGGTGCTGATGCAGTACCATAAGTGACTGTATTCAACTCGTAAGTACTAACAGGATCGGACTCCGTATCTCGCCAAAAAATATATTGGAATTTTCGATCTGGTTCATCTATCAGTATCTGTCGGTACATCTTAACAATGTCAGCCGTCAAGGCATATCGGTGCAAACGAAATTGAAGTAGCAACAAATATAACTCCGGCTGAATTGTCGGGCCGACCAGTAGAATATCATTTAATGAACGTTGCGAAGTTGTTGGACATGACGCATCAAAAACCACCCTCAGCTTGGTCGAAGTGCTCGACGGTTTTAAAACACAATGATGAGGGATATAATAATGTGGTTCGTTGGTTTTCGGAGTCTCAACACGCGTCATGTGTCCGAGCTCTCGATATTGTTTCATGAATTCTTGATAGTCTTGCTTCAGTGCACGATTAGATGACAATCGCCGTTCTACAGAACAAAAACGGCGTAAGGCGATATTGTGTGTCAAACCAAGACAATCTGGCGAATCTTTGAATGGTAACCGAACGACAATTCTTCCCATCGCATTTTGGTGGACCGTTTCACGATATAATGACTCACACGCAACATGTGCTGGTGACCATGACTTTGAAGCCGGTTGCACTTCCTCTATCTTCCACATCATTTCTAATTGATCGGAGACTGTATCTTCAACTGATAATAGGCATTTTGCTGATGGTGATGCAAATGGCTGACCCTTGTACTTGCCAGATACAATCCATCCTAATAGTGTTTTTTGAAGTACTGGAAGATTTTCACCTAGTTTGATTTGACCGACAGACAAAATATCAAAGAAACTTTCAGCTCCAAGCAAGAGATCAACGCGCTTGGATTTAAAGAATTGCTCATCGGCGAGAGGTGTATTTGGTGGAACCTTCCACGACGATATATCGATTTCAGAACTTGGTTGATATGCGATGTGATTCGTAATACCAAAGTTTAAAGCAAGTTCAAGATTTGAATGACGAGATTTGATTGATGTGAGCGTCTGATACTTTGTGTTGGTCAACGAACTACCAATACTGGAAACATGCAACCGATGTTTATGTTTTGCTAAACTAAGCTTCTTTGAAAACTCCTCCGTTATGAAGTTGACCTGAGAGCATGAATCAAGTAAGGCTCTACCCACTTGATAACTTCCCGATGAATCCTTCACTAAAACCAATGCAGTGGCTAGAATTATTTGCTCGGCCGATGACATATTAAGATGGGAATGGCTGGCAACGTTGTCGTTGGGCATAGCAGCGTGTTCTGTGCGTCGTGATGATCCCGCGCTCTTAATATTCGTTGGCAATTGCGAATGATGCAAGAGAGTGTGATGTGGCTTTGCGCAAACCTTACATTTAAACGTTGATGTGCAATTAACCACATGATGGCGTGGCGATAAGCAGTTTATGCAGAGTTTTAGGCTCTTCACCTTTTCAAACCTTTGAACCACCTCCAGTGCCTTAAAACGATGACAATTCTGTATTAGGTGTTCATTGCTAGAACAAAATGAGCAAGAATTGCTGGATGTAGATGCAACAAATGCGTATTGTTTTGAGCGTCTGTTACTCTTGGAGTTAAGATTATTAGGTTTACGTTGTGATGATGACTGATTGCCGTTTTCACTGTCGAGTGATTCGAGAAACTGGCAATGCCTATCCAATAATTTTGAGCAATCTTCCCAACTAGGTAATGTGTCGAAGTTACGCGATTCATTCCATTTCCTACGTGTAATTGCGTCCGTTTTTTGCATGATTAGCGAGATAAGTAGAGCCTCACATATTTGTTTCTCTGTACCTAGCGAACAGAGTGAACCATACAAAGCGGATGCATTGTTTACCAGACTACGAAGTTGTTGGCTTGACTGACCCGATACTGCTGGTAGATCAAATAGTGTCGCGATATTTTCGGCGAAGATTAGGCTATTATTGTCATAGCGCGATTTAAGCCTATCCAGAGCCTTTGGATAGTTTTCATTCGAAATAGGAAATGCCTGTACTGTCTCTAGAGCTTGACCAGTAAGGCAGTTCAGTAAGTGATTAAATTTTTCAATATTTGTGAGGTATATTTCGCGATCTATGATTTGGAGAAACGAATTAATAAAATTGTTATAATCCGAGTACTTACCACTGAATGTAGGTAATTTTAACAGTGGTAATTTTTTACTTGAGGTGGGCATCATTGCTGTTACGTCTAGCACTGATGCATTGTGGGCCTCTTCCTGCAGTTGAGACATGATTAATATTTTGGTGGAAACGTATAGGTCTTCTAATTCATCTCTAGCTGAGTCAGTTGCATCTAATTTCTCGATCAACGTCTGAAAAGCTAAGATTTGTTTAAAATATGATTCTAAAATACCTAGTCGACATTTCAGTTCTGGTTGTGAGAGCGAATTACTCTTTCCTTTGACGAACGTCTTGATCCTTGAAATGCTCGCTTTCGTCGAGGCTCGCTGTTGTTTTAGTTCTGACAGTTCTGCCGTAGTGGTTGGCTCTGCCGTTGCCATTGAAACAATTGTAGATACTTGAGAACAGCAAGGGACGAAGTCGAAAAGTCACAATAGCAGCAGCGAACTTTCCGAAATTGAACTGCTCTTACGGTGGTTGTTGTCAGACGCGACGTTGACGAATCCGCCCACTTACTGATTGGAAGCAAATATTAACCAGTAATCAACAAGTAAGTTAACTTGTTGTTGTTGTTGTAATTGTTCAGCGTGACCTTGATGCGGACACGAGGTTCTATTTGGCGCTTAGCAGAACCTAAGCCGAGAACCATAGAATGCACAATAGTACACACGTACGATAGTATATAGTATATATGTACAGATGTACGATATTATTAAAGTTAGCACACTTTAGATATATAACCGTTTAGGAGCAATACTCACACGAGCACATTATGGTTACAAATTAACCAAAAACAATAAAAGCGAAAGTATGTACAATCAACAAGTAAAGGTATCTTGTTGTTGTTATTTTAACTGTCGAGCACGACCTTGATGCGGACACGAGATTCTATTTTGAGGTTAGCGAACCTAAACCGAGAACCACCAATTGCACAAGAGTATATACGTACGATAGTACATATGTAATATATATATAGATGTACGATATATTATAATGGTTAGCACACGTTAGCTATATAGCTGGTTAGAAAAAGTATTCACACGCGCACATTAATGGTTACAAATTAACCAAAAACAATAAAAGCGAAAGTATATACAATCAACAAGTAAAGGTATCTTGTTGTTGTTATTTTAAATGTCGAGCACGACCTTGATGCGGACACGAGGTTCTGATTTGAGGTTAGCGGACCTAAACCGAGAACCACCAATTGCACAAGAGTATATACGTACGATAGTACATAGGTAGTATATATATAGATGTATGATATATTATGATAGTTAGCACGCGTTAGCTATATAACTGGTTAGAAGAAATATTCACACGCGCACTTTAATGGTTACAAATTAACCAAAAACAATAAAAGCGAAAGTATGTACAATCAACAAGTAAAGATATCTTGTTGTTGTGAATTTAACTGTCGAGCGCGATCTTGATGCGGACACGAGGTTCTGTTTTGAGGTTAGCGTACCTAAACCGAGAACCACCAATTGCACAATAATATACGTACGACAGTACACAGAATAGCACTATTAAATTTGCAAAAAGTCCTGTCACGGTCGCCAATGTAAATTATAAGCGTTTTTATAATTGGGTTTTATGATCTTTATTTCAATTTCTTTAACACAATGTAAATTATAAACGTTTTTATAATTGAGTTTTGATTTCATTTAATTTATACAATTGAATTTATACAATTTCGGTTATTGATTGTTTAATCACTTTTTTATGTGTACCCGTGTGTTGACACGTTCGCGATCGAAAAACAAGAGACAGAATCAAACCAACGGAGTTTACTTGCAGCCAAAAAATATAACAATAAAATTTGCTCATCTCGAGCGCAAAAAACAAAAGGCAATAAAACAAGACTTAGAACCGTTGGTTTGATTACATCTTATACAGGGTTAGTTAGATAAATTAATTAACCATATATTAACCATATAAAATATTATATATATATATGAATTATATAATATATTAATTATAATAATTTAATTATACAATATGATTTACAATAGATTAAAATATAATAAATTATAATATATAAATCATATAACACATCAATTAATAATTCTACAGAATCCTACAATATTAACAATTTGACTTTAACCGCTCTAACAATGTGTTTACATATTATTTGGGCCAACACTGCGACCAGTCATTGACCAACGAAAAGTACAATTTTGCATTATCAGCTTTTCTTGTTGGTCAATGCACTGAAGAAAGTGTGTAATATGTTGGCCTATAATTATGTCACCAAAGCGTAGGCAAATTTATTTATTTGTGAATTATGCATTAATATTTATTGTTAATTAATGCATAATTTAATAGCTTTTTTATAAAATAATTTTTGTATAAATATAAGAAATAATTTTAATAAAGTTCAGAAGGAAAAGAAAAAGAAACGAAATCAATTATAACTTTCTTACTTTCTCGCATCGATTAGTTTGGGTTTCAAGTGCTCAAACTAATCAACATAGAAAATACAAGTAGTTAGAGTTACAAGTGCTCAAACTACTTTACACACAAAAATTGGCTACCAAGCTAACACAGATTAAGGATCTGGGTTAGCACTAAGTAGCGTACAATACCTAAACATTGGATGAAGGCTAGGGTAACTTTCATACCGAAAGCAGGCAAAAAGGCGGACCACACGCCAAAAGCTTTTCGGCCCATTAGCCTTACTTCTTTCCTGCTTAAAGCAATGGAGAAGATTCTAGATCAATACATCAGGGAAGTCTACATTAAAGCTTCACCTCTACATATTGAACAGTATGCTTATCACTCCTATGGCTATTGGTCATTGACGAACTCTTACAGTCTCTTGGTGACCTCGGATATGAAGTTCAGGGCTTTGCAGATGATCTAGTCATCATGGTTAGAGGCAAACTCCACCATATCCGATCGTATGCAACTAGCTCTTGATATCACTCAAAATTGGTGTCAAGAGAAAGGACTCTCGATTAATCCGAATAAAACAAATGTAGTACCCTTCACCAGAAGAAGGAAGATGAGTCTAGGGACCTTAAAGTTAGGGGACACTGATTTAATACTATCTGAGGAAATGAAATATCTAGGAGTAATTCTGGATAAAACTCTTACTTGGGAAAATCACTTATCATATGTGACTGGCAAAGCTCTAAGAACAACTTATGCGTGCCAAAGACTGTATGGTAAAACATGGAGTCTGCGACCAAAAATGATGGCTTGGTCGTACAAGACCGTAATAGTACGTAATAGGTAAATCAGACGAAGGCTAAGATGACTCTCAATAAGATTCATCGCACAGCTTGTCTAAGCATAACGGGAGCAATGAGAACGTGCCCCACAGAAGCCCTAGCAATGCTTACTGGACTCACCCCATTACACATTACAGTAAAAAGGACTGTGATCAGTGCTGCACTAAGGCTTCCTTATCTAGGTAATCTTAAAGAGGGCAATCTGACAGGACACGCAAAGATTCTAGATGAAATCTAGAATTCTCCGTGCCTTAAGGTCTTTGACAAGATGAATAGAAAATTAGCTTTCTCCAGGGAATTCGAAGTGGTCATTAGTGACCGATCAACTTGGAGAAATAATAAAATCAACTTAAAGCAGGGCTCTCAATTATAGTATACTGATGGGTCCAAAATGGCAGTGCAGAAGCAGGAGTTATGGGACCAAACTTCCGTAAAGCAATCGCAATGGGAAAAACTGCTTCCATTTTTCAGGCAGAGGTCCATGCCTTAGAGCTTTGTGCAAGAGAATGCATACGTAGGGGCACCCGAGGTACCAACATATGCATTTTATCAGACAGCCAAGCAGCTCTAAAATCTTTAGCAAAATCCTTATTCCAATCAAAGCTGGTTTGGGAATGCTTTCAACTTCTCAACACCCTAGCATCGAGGAACTATGTTACTCTTATGTGGGTACCGGGACACGAGAGGCATGAGGGCAATGAAATAGCAGACATATTAGCAAAGAAGGGTGCATGAACTTCTTTCATTGGGCCAGAGCCCTTCTGCGGGGTAACTAATAGCTTCACAAATAACTTATTATGTGAACGGGAGAAACAGCATCTACTTGACACTGGAGAGCCCAAACAGGCATGCGACAATCAAAAAGATTCATTGATCCTGAACACATCAAAGTTGATGCTATCATCAACCTTAGCAGAAATGATATCAAAATCTACACTGAACTTCTTACAGGACACTGTAGATTTAATTACAACATGAATATTATAGGTGCGGTAGAAAGTGATTCCTGTCGACTCTGTCATGAGGAGAAGGAAACTTCAGAACATGTTCTATGCAACTGCCAAGCGGTTGCAAGACGTAGACTCGATTACCTTGGTAGCGGGATCCTGGTCCCAAATCAAATAGGTAAAATTAAGCCCACTGCAATTATAAGATTTATAAACAGTCTAAAATTGTCCTAGTTGGGCCTATAGGCGCACAATAGATCTTTTAGGTCGGGGTGCACAAAAAGCCTATTTAAATAATAATAATAATATTCATATTCAAGGTATTTGTTTATTGCAGTTAATTTCTATAATACATATTTCAATTTTATACTGTGTTCGCAGATGTCACCGGTTCGGACTTGTGTTACTTTCTTATGTAGGGTGGAAATTTTAATGTAAAAATTTCGTGCTTACAAAGCTTGAAAAGTTTAATTGCTGTCTCTGTCAGCAGTTTTAAGTATGTGTATAAAATCAAATCAAATTAAATTTAAATACGCGCAAATTATCTTTCAAAGTAAACAACATATTTGGCTAGCAGCACAATTCATTTAAATTTGATTTTGATAAAATTCAATACACCCCGTGCAAAGATCTATCACTCTTGATGACTGTTCGCAGTTCTATTAAGGTTTTTACCACTGCAACAATTATTTTTTAGATTTTTTCCACAAAAAAGCGGACAACAACAAAAGCATGAGTCCTCTATCAACAAAATATTATGGAGGTGATGTTCTATTAATAGACATAAATTTTATTTGTTGAATCGATATATTTCAATATTTTCAAAAAAAAAAATTTTACTAACAAATTGTACAATTAGAGAATTGCAATTGGTATAATTTTTGTGTCTTTTATGTCTTTTTATGTCAATTTTTCTTCTTTATTTATATAGTGTTTTTACTCTTTATATGCTGTTTATATCAGCTGTTTTAAATGTGTGTGACAAAATATTAGTAAAAATGTAATGACACTTTCTTGGGGTCGTTTCGTTTTGCTGGGGTATACTCAGTCACTCCAGGTTCGTTACAATAAAATTTATATGTATGTATGTATATTTATTTTCATTTTAAATTTAATTTTTACAGTATGATGTATCTTAAATTAATACATAAATAAATATAAAAATAAATATAATTAAAATAGCGACTGTGACACAATGTCGTCCGTCGACTTATAGTGTAATAGTAGTATTAAAAATAGTTGTATAATAACTAGTATATACGCATTATAAATGATAGATGAGCTAACATATAAACTATATATTAATTATTATATTCTGATATTAAATAAGACCGATATGCTATACAATTTTTTACATATTCTGCTACTTTTACCCATTCTACCTCAGAACCGTTTTAAATATTTATAATGTTTTCATAAGATAGAATAGCTTTACTAAAGTAAGCTAATCGAAACTCTTGTAAAATAGGACAACGGCCAAGAAAATGCACAATATCTTCAGTCTCATCTAAATTACACATACTACAGAGCGCAGATCTACTTGTATATATATCAAATCTGTTTCCATTTAGCTGTATCATGCTACTTCTTGCTTTGAGTATCCAGGTGATATTTTTAATATGTGTTATGTCAATTATATATTCCTTTCCTAGTGATGGTGTTAAGTCTTGATATATTCGGTTAGTTTGTTGAGATTTACTTATACATTTGTACCTCAAATCAGTTTTCAGAAATGTCAACAGCAGTTCATTATTTGCTTTCCAAAGACTTCGCGAAGCTGTTTGTTGATTCCAATTTATGCCGCAAACATTTCCCAGCTCATTTAGAACCTGCACCCAAGAAAGGTTAAGATTTAACAATTTTTTGGTCAATTGATTGGGTAATCTTTCGGTACCAAATATATTTTTTAATTAATTAATTAAAGAGTAGACGTGAAAATTGCCCAACAGCCGGTACTGCGGCCAGAATAGACCTATTGTATCAGTTTCACTATTGATTAAACAAAACCCCTTAAAGCTTTAAAGTCTAAAACTAAATCTAGAGGAGAGTTCTTAATCTGTTCTGGTGACAGAAATTCTTTATGAAACAGGTTTCTTCTGTGCGTTATTAAAGCTGGACAGTCACAAAGAATGTGCTTGGTCATTTCCTCATCTTCGAGGCATAATCTGCATTCCGTGTTAGCAGATAATTGTAGTTTATGAAGGTGATATTTCAGACCATAATGTAATGAAACCCGTTATCAACCTTAAATTACATTTTGAGATTTTAAGAATGTCTTTGCAGGAGTACGGTGTTATCAGTGCTTTGCTTTGTCTGAATCCTGGAAAGTTTACCCAGTACTCCAGCCGCATATGATTTTCCATTTCCTTGATAATCTGTTTTGTACTGGCCCAGTTTATTCCACAAAAGGGTTGAGGGCCTATAAAAGCAGTTTTTGATGCAGTTCTGGCTAGCTTATCAGCTTTTTCATTTCCCAAAACTCCTTTGTGGCCCGGAACCCAGTAAAGGCTTACCTTATTCCGAGCTGCAAGTGATTGCAGAAGCTCGTAACACTCTACGACCTGTTTTGATTTGATAGTCCAAGAAGAAAGATCTTTAAGAGCAGCCTGGCTGTCAGAGTAAATAACAATTTTCGAACCAGAAGATTTTTTGATTAAATTGGATCTTACGTATAAGTTGATTGCGTGGATTTCAGCTTGGAAGACACTGGGCCATGTGCCCATTGCCTCCGAAATGCTGATGTTGGGTCTATATACACCAGCGCCAGTGCCTTCATCCATCTTTGATCCATCTGTGTACCAAACCAAACTTTTTGGGTCAACCTGTGGGCCTCCATTCTCCCACGTTGAACGTGATGGTAGGTGTACCTCAAATTTTTTGCCAAAACGATGGAGTTCTGTTGTATAGTCTCCATCACATTGAGGATTTTTATGTGCTCCAAATGTTTTTAATATTGTTGTATGACCATAGTCAAGACAACCCTTGTTCATGTGGAGTTTTAGTCGAAGTGTACTAAGCGCAGCCGTAGATTGAATATGTATGTTCAGAGGTGTCAATCCAAGTATAGCCTCAAGTGTTGCAGTTGGACTTGTCCTCATAGCACCAGTCATTAAGAGACACGCTAATCTCTGGAGCTTCATGCAAACAGCAATAGATTCAGCCTGTGTGACCTTTTGCCACCAAACCAGGCAACCATATGTCATGATAGGACGTACTACTGCCTGATATATCCAAAATATAATCTTTGGGTTTAGGCCCCAAGTTTCACCTATACAGGACCGTGTTGTCCATAAACCCCTTAACGCTTTATTATATACTTTATTTAAGTGTGAACTCCAAGTGAGTTTACCATCTAGGACAACAGTTAGGTACTTTGTTTCACTGGAGAGAAAAATATTAGTGTTTCCTAACCGTACGGGACCTATGTCTAGTTTACGTTTGAGTGTGAAAGGCATAACAACAGTTTTCTCCGGATTTATAGAGAGACCCTCACTTTCGCACCACGCTAAAATGCGTCCATGGTGTTCTACCAAGATCTCTGATAGACTGCTACCATGCTTTCCAGATACTATTGTAGTGGCATATTAACCATGACCACACACAATACGTTGTGTGCGGTATTTAATGTGTCATGCCAACCCAAAACTCTCAAATATCAAGCATGACCGAAAAACCTAATTGTCAAATATAAAATAATTTATGAGTCAGAAATTTGACTCGTCTATTTTGTCATTTCTTTATGACAAAATATTTGTATGCATATTTAATTGTTCCAATATGCATTTGACAATTTGGATTGCGGCATGCTCAGCACATGAATTTGTGTTAAGTTTTTCACAGATCATATTGCAAGCGATTATGCATGCAATATGATTTGTCCTCAATACAGTTGGTTACCAGATGTGTGCCACTGTGAAATAGATATGAATAAATGACCAATAAGTAAATAAATAATATTTGTAAATCATTATGTACGTCTAATTTGGGTTAACCAATTAGACGTAAGTAAATGTAAGTAAATGTAAGTATCAACCAATAGAATCGATACATAAGATTCTATTGGAAATTAGTTGTAAGAATTGATGTTAGAGTTAAGAAATAAAATTTAATAAAGATAGTCTCTTAAGAACACTCAAAACGACAAGTCTTTGATTTATAAAGTATTACTATAAGATGTAACAATAAACTAATTACATGGCGATCCTGCTAAATCGGAAGGACTAAATTTTAAAACGATGTATTATTAATAAAAAATTAACAATTTATGCTAAATCGGAAGGACTAAATTTTAAAGCGAAAATATTATTAATAAAAAATTAACAATTTATGCTAAATCGGAAGGACTAAATTTTAAAACGATGTATTATTAATAAAAAATTAACAATTTATACTAAATCGGAAGGACTAGATTTTAAAAAAACGAAAATATTATTCATAAAATATGAACAATTTATAGAATGATAAGTGCAAGTAATTATATAAGTGTAGTAACAATAAAATGCAACTTTAAGAATACAAAATTAATTGTGTGGTAAAAATGTAAAACAAATATAAATTATAAAATAAAAACAATTTATTGAACGATAAGTGCAAGTAACATAATTTAACTTTAAAAATGTGCAAATTTAACTGTTTTGTGTGTGGACAAACCTATAAGTCAAAAGGTTTGTTACTAAAACACCAACATAAACATAAAGATCTTATAAATTATGTTAACCAACTTTTTAAATCAGTGCGTGGTTATACAAAACAAAAATAAAAAACTCATGAACATTAATAAACATTAATAGAGTATGTGCACAAATAACAAAAACAACAGTTTCTTGAATTCAATTTCGTGACATATAAGACGTCTTCATCAGTAACAACAACATATTCATCTGATTCAAGAAGAAAACTTCTCAATTTATAAATACAGCAAATTTCATCATCAACGACTCAACGATGGGATGGTTCTCCAGTGATGAATACAACACGAAGAACAACGTCCAACAGAAGACAGAGGTGACCAACAACAATCTACAGAACAATGCAGCTACAAGCACCGGAAATATAGAGGTAGTAATTATAACTTTATTTATCGTATTTATTATTTTATTAGTAGCATATAAAATAAACAAGTACATAAAAAAATATGTACATAAACGTGTACACACGGCGTTAAATTCTAATAACGTTTAAATACTAGCATGTTATTATATTTAAACAAAATTATAATATTATTATATATATATATTTTTTTTTATTCTTATTGTTACATTTAAATAATCATGACATAACTATAATATTATATATTTAAAAAAAAAAAAAATAATAATGAATTATATCTATGAATTATATCTCATACAAAATATACAAAAAAAAAAATGTATAAAAATTTTTTTCTATTGAATTTGTTGAATTTGAATTGTGTTGAATTTCATTTTCTTGTCCGATCTCGTTACTAATTTTGATCTCGTTTTGAATTTTGATAATTTTTATGGAAAACTTTGCTACATACATAGGGGAAGTTCAGGATATTCTTAAAAACGCAAAAAAGGCTAGTATCAGAGGATATACTAAGCCCACGATAGCCATTAAACTAAATAGGTTAGATGACCTTAAAAGGCTTATAGAAGCAACATATATAACCAAAAATTTTGAGGAATTTTTAGCTCTAAAAGAAGTTTTTTTAGAAAAATATACTCAAACAAGAAAATATCTCTTGAATATGACATCAACTGAACAGACACCTGACGCTATAACCATAAATAACCACACAACAAGTGGTAATCAAAATAACAACGGCACACAAATAGCAAATATGGCGTCGTATGACTCTGTAATAGAAAGTGTAGAAAAACTCCTACCCGTTTTTACAGGAAAGCAAGAAGAATTAAGTTCTTTCTTGCGACGATTAAATT
>NW_024031848.1:0-13555 GCF_002237135.1 Teleopsis dalmanni | reverse complement strand
TCATGTATAAAGGTTTTAAAAAGTTCTGGTATATAACATTAAAAAATGAATAATACATAATTCAGTTATCAACAAACATGCATGACAAAAATAATTCCCAACTTAGTTGTGTGGACTGCGTAACATACTTCAAAATATGTCATTCCGTCACTATTTATTGACAGAATATAATGAAATGGCGCACAGTTGCTCGCAATAAATTTTCATGTATAAGGGTCTTAAAAAGTTCTGGTATAAAACATTAAAAAATGAATAATACATAATCGAGTTGTTAACAAACATGCATGACAAAAATAATTCTCAACTTAGTTGTGTGGACTGCGTAACACACTTCAAAATATGTCATTCCGTCACTTTTTATTGACAGAATATAGTGAAATGGCGCACTGTTGCGCACAATAAATTTTCATGTATAAGGGTTTTAAAAAGGTTTGGTAAAAAACATTAAAAAATGATTAATACATAATTCAGTTATCAACAAACATGCATGACAAAAATAATTCTCAACTTAGTTGTGTGGACTGCGTAACATACTTCAAAATATGTTTTTCCGTCACTATTTATTGACAGAATATAATGAAATGGCGCACTGTTGCGCGCAATAAATTTTCATGTATAAGGATTTTAAAAAGTTCCAGTATAAAACATTAAAAAATGAATAATACATAATCGTGTTGTTAACAAACATGCATGACAAAAATAATTCTCAACTTAGTTGTGTGGACTGCGTAACACACTTCAAAATATGTTTTTCCGTCACTATTTATTGACAGAATATAATGAAATGGCGTACTGTTGCGCACAATAAATTTTCATGTATAAGGATTTTAAAAAGTTCTGGTATAAAACATTAAAAAATGAATAATACATAATTGAGTTATTAACAAACATGCATGACAAAAATAATTCACAACTTAGTTGTGTGGACTGCGTAACACATTTCAAAACATGTCATTCCTTCACTATTTATTGACAGAATATAATGTATAATATAGAATATAATATATAATATAACCGTTGCGCACAAAAATTTCACATGTATAAGGGTTTTAAAAAGTTCCGGTATAAAACATTAAAAAATGAATAATACATAATTGAGTTATTAACAAACATGCATGACAAAAATAATTCTCAACTTAGTTGTGTGGACCGCGTAACACATTTCAAAATATGTCATTCCTTCACTATTTATTAACAGAATATAATGAAATGGCGCACTGTTGCGCACAATAAATTTCACATGTATAAGGGTTTTAAAAAGTTCCGGTATAAAACATTACCAAATGAATAATACATAATTGAGTTATTAACAAACATGCATGACAAAAATAATTCCCAACTTTGTTGTGTGAACTGCGTTACACATTTCAAAATATGTCATTCCGTCACTATTTATTAACAGAATATAATGAAATGGCGCACTGTTGCGCACAATAAATTTCACATGTATAACGGTTTTAAAAAGTTCCGGTATAAAACATTAAAAAATGAATAATACATAATTGAGTTATTAACAAACATGCATGACAAAAATAATTCTCAATTTAGTTGTGTGGACTGCGTAACACATTTCAAAATATATAATTCCGTCACTATTTATTAACAGAATATAATGAAATGGCGCACTCTTGCGCACAATAAATTTTCATGTATAAGCGTTTTAAAAAGTTCCGGTATAAAACATTAAAAAATGAATAATACATAATTGAGTTATTAACAAACATGCATGACAAAAATAATTCTCAATTTAGTTGTGTGGACTGCGTAACACTTTTCAAAATATGTCATTCTGTCACTATTTATTAACAGAATATAATGAAATGGCGCACTGTTGCGCACAATAAATTTCACATGTATAAGGGTTTTAAAAAGTTCCGGTATAAAACATTAACAAATGAATAATACATAATTGAGTTATTAACAAACATGCATGACAAAATTAATTCCCAACTTAGTTGTGTGGACCGCGTAACACATTTCGAAATATGTCATTCCTTCACTATTTATTGACGGAATATAATGTATAATATAGAATATAATATATAATATAACTGTTGCGCACAATAAATTTCACATGTATAAGGGTTTTAAAAAGTTCCGGTATAAAACATTAAAAAATGAATAATACATAATTCAGTTATTAACAAACATGCATGACAAAAATTATTCCCAACTTTGTTGTGTGGACCGCGTAACACATTTCAAAATATGTCATTCCGTCACTATTTATTAACAGAATATAATGAAATGGCGCACTGTTGCGCACAATAAATTTCACATGTATAAGGGTTTTAAAAAGCTCCGGTATAAAACATTAAAAAATGAATAATACATAATTGAGTTATTAACAAACATGCTTGACAAAAATAATTCTCAACTTTGTTGTGTGGACCGCGTAACACATTTTAAAATATGTCATTCCGTCACTATTTAATAACAGAATATAATGAAATGGCGCACTGTTGCGCACAATAAATTTCACATGTATAAGGGTTTTAAAAAGTTCCGGTATAAAACATTAAAAAATGAATAATACATAATTGAGTTATTAACAAACATGCATGACAAAAATAATTCACAACATAGTTGTGTGGACTGCGTAACACATTTCAAAACATGTCATTCCTTCACTATTTATTGACAGAATATAATGACGCACTGTTGCGCACAATAAATTTTCATGTATAAGGGTTTTAAAAAGTTCCGGTATAAAACATAAAAAAATGAATAATACATAATTGAGTTAATAACAAACATGCATGACAAAAATAATTCCCAACTTAGTTGTGTGGACTGCGTAACACATTTCAAAATACGCCATTCCGTCACTATTTATTAACAGAATATAATGTAATGAGGCACTGTTGCGCACAATAAATTTCACATGTATAAGGGTTTTAAAAAGTTCCGGTATAAAACATAAAAAAATGAATAATACATAATTGAGTTAATAACAAACATGCATGACAAAAATAATTCTGAATTTAGTTGTGTGGACTGCGTAACACATTTCAAAATATGTCATTTCGTCACTATTTATTAACAGAATATAATGTAATGACGCACTGTTGCGCACAATTAATTTTCATGTATAAGGGTTTTAAAAAGTTCCGGTATAAAACATTATAAAATGAATAATACATAATTGAGTTATTAACAAGCATGCATTACAAAAATAATTCTTAATTTAGTTGTGTGGACCGCGTAACACATTTCAAAATATGTCATTCCGTCACTATTTATTAACAGAATATAATGAAATCGCGCACTGTTGCGCACAATAAATTTTCATGTATAAGGGTTTTAAAAAGTTCCGGTATAAAACATAAAAAAATGAATAATACATAATTGAGTTAATAACAAACATGCATGACAAAAATAATTCCCAACTTAGTTGTGTGGACTGCGTAACACATTTCAAAATACGCCATTCCGTCACTATTTATTAACAGAATATAATGTAATGAGGCACTGTTGCGCACAATAAATTTCACATGTATAAGGGTTTTAAAAAGTTCCGGTATAAAACATAAAAAAATGAATAATACATAATTGAGTTAATAACAAACATGCATGACAAAAATAATTCTGAATTTAGTTGTGTGGACTGCGTAACACATTTCAAAATATGTCATTTCGTCACTATTTATTAACAGAATATAATGTAATGACGCACTGTTGCGCACAATTAATTTTCATGTATAAGGGTTTTAAAAAGTTCCGGTATAAAACATTATAAAATGAATAATACATAATTGAGTTATTAACAAACATGCATGACAAAAATAATTCTCAATTTAGTTGTGAGGACTGCGTAACACAATTCAAAATATGTCATTCCGTCACTATTTATTGACAGAATATAATGACGCACTGTTGCGCACAATAAATTTCACATGTATAAGGGTTTTAAAAAGTTCCGGTATGAAACACTAAAAAACGAATAATACATAATTCAGATATTAACAAACATGCATGACAAAAATAATTCTCAACTTAGTTGTGTGGACTGCGTAACACATTTCAAAATATGTCATTCCGTCACTATTTATTAACAGAATATAATGTAATGACGCACTGTTGCGCACAATTAATTTTCATGTATAAGGGTTTTAAAAAGTTCCGGTATAAAACATTATAAAATGAATAATACATAATTGAGTTATTAACAAGCATGCATTACAAAAATAATTCTTAATTTAGTTGTGTGGACCGCGTAACACATTTCAAAATATGTCATTCCGTCACTATTTATTAACAGAATATAATGAAATCGCGCACTGTTGCGCACAATAAATTTTCATGTATAAGGGTTTTAAAAAGTTCCGGTATAAAACATAAAAAAATGAATAATACATAATTGAGTTAATAACAAACATGCATGACAAAAATAATTCTGAATTTAGTTGTGTGGACTGCGTAATACAATTCAAAATATGTCATTCCGTCACTATTTATTGACAGAATATAATGAAATGGCGCACTGTTGCGCACTATAAATTTCACATGTATAAAGGTTTTAAAAAGTTCCGGTGTAAAACATTAAAAAATGAATAATACATAATTGAGTTAATAACAAACATGCATGACAAAAATAATTCTGAATTTAGTTGTGAGGACTGCGTAACACAATTCAAAATATGTCATTCCGTCACTTTTTATTGACAGAATATAGTGAAATGACGCACTGTTGCGCACAATAAATTTCACATGTATAAGGGTTTTAAAAAGTTCCGGTATAAAACATTATAAAATGAATAATACATAAGTGAGTTATTAACAAACATGCTTGAAAAAATAATTCCCAACTTAGTTGTGTGGACTGCGTAACACATTTCAAAATATGTCATTCCGTCACTATTTATTGACAGAATATAATGAAATGGCGCACTGTTGCGCACAATAAATTTTCATTTATAAGGGTTTTAAAAAGTTCCGGTATAAAACATTAAAAAATGAATAATACATAATTGAGTTATTAACAAACATGCATGACAAAAATAATTCTGAATTTAGTTGTGTGGACTGCGTAACACATTTCAAAATATGTCATTCCTTCACTATTTATTGACAGAATATAATGTATAATATAGAATATAATATATAATTTAACTGTTGCGCACAAAAATTTCACATGTATAAGGGTTTTAAAAAGTTCCGGTATAATACATTAAAAAATGAATAATACATAATTGAGTTATTAACAAATATGCGTGACAAAAATAATTCTCAACTTTGTTGTGTGGACTGCGTAAATTTCAAAATATGTCATTCCTTCACTATTTATTAACAGAATATAATGAAATGGCGCACTGTTGCGCACAATAAATTTCACATGTATAAGGGTTTTAAAAAGTTCCGGTATAAAACATTACCAAATGAATAATACATAATTGAGTTATTAACAAACATGCATGACAAAAATAATTCCCAACTTTGTTGTGTGAACTGCGTTACACATTTCAAAATATGTCATTCCGTCACTATTTATTAACAGAATATAATGAAATGGCGCACTGTTGCGCACAATAAATTTCACATGTATAACGGTTTTAAAAAGTTCCGGTATAAAACATTAAAAAATGAATAATACATAATTGAGTTATTAACAAACATGCATGACAAAAATAATTCTCAATTTAGTTGTGTGGACTGCGTAACACATTTCAAAATATATAATTCCGTCACTATTTATTAACAGAATATAATGAAATGGCGCACTCTTGCGCACAATAAATTTTCATGTATAAGCGTTTTAAAAAGTTCCGGTATAAAACATTAAAAAATGAATAATACATAATTGAGTTATTAACAAACATGCATGACAAAAATAATTCTCAATTTAGTTGTGTGGACTGCGTAACACTTTTCAAAATATGTCATTCTGTCACTATTTATTAACAGAATATAATGAAATGGCGCACTGTTGCGCACAATAAATTTCACATGTATAAGGGTTTTAAAAAGTTCCGGTATAAAACATTAACAAATGAATAATACATAATTGAGTTATTAACAAACATGCATGACAAAATTAATTCCCAACTTAGTTGTGTGGACCGCGTAACACATTTCGAAATATGTCATTCCTTCACTATTTATTGACGGAATATAATGTATAATATAGAATATAATATATAATATAACTGTTGCGCACAATAAATTTCACATGTATAAGGGTTTTAAAAAGTTCCGGTATAAAACATTAAAAAATGAATAATACATAATTCAGTTATTAACAAACATGCATGACAAAAATTATTCCCAACTTTGTTGTGTGGACTGCGTAACACATTTCAAAATATGTCATTCCGTCACTATTTATTAACAGAATATAATGAAATGGCGCACTGTTGCGCACAATAAATTTCACATGTATAAGGGTTTTAAAAAGCTCCGGTATAAAACATTAAAAAATGAATAATACATAATTGAGTTATTAACAAACATGCTTGACAAAAATAATTCTCAACTTTGTTGTGTGGACCGCGTAACACATTTTAAAATATGTCATTCCGTCACTATTTAATAACAGAATATAATGAAATGGCGCACTGTTGCGCACAATAAATTTCACATGTATAAGGGTTTTAAAAAGTTCCGGTATAAAACATTAAAAAATGAATAATACATAATTGAGTTATTAACAAACATGCATGACAAAAATAATTCACAACTTAGTTGTGTGGACTGCGTAACACATTTCAAAACATGTCATTCCTTCACTATTTATTGACAGAATATAATGTATAATATAGAATATAATATACAATTTAACTGTTGCGCACAATAAATTTCACATGTATAAGGGTTTTAAAAAGTTCCGGTATAAAACATTAAAAAATGAATAATACATAATTGAGTTATTAACAAACATGCATGACAAGAACAATTCTCAATTTAGTTGTGTGGACTGCGTAACACATTTCAAAACATGTCATTCCTTCACTATTTATTGACAGAATATAATGTGTAATATAGAATATAATATATAATATAACTGTTGCGCACAATAAATTTCACATGTATAAGGGTTTTAAAAAGGTTTGGTATAAAACATTAAAAAATGAATAATACATAATTGAGTTATTAACAAACATGCATTACAAAAATAATTCCCAACTTTGTTGTGTGGACTGCGTAACACTTTTCAAAATATGTCATTCCTTCACTATTTATTAACAGAATATAATGAAATGGCGCACTGTTGCGCACAATAAATTTCACATGTATAAGGGTTTTAAAAAGTTGCGTTATAAAACATTAACAAATGAATAATACATAATTAACAAACATGCATGACAAAAATAATTCCCAACTTTGTTGTGTGGACTGCGTAACACATTTCAAAATATGTCATTCCGTCACTATTTATTAACAGAATATAATGAACTGGCGCACTGTTGCGCACAATAAATTTCACATGTATAACGATCTTAAAAAGTTCCGGTATAAAACATTAAAAAATGAATAATACATAATTGAGTTATTAACAAACATGCATGACAAAAATAATTCTCAACTTAGTTGTGTGGACCGCGTAACACATTTCAAAATATGTCATTCCGTCACTATTTATTGACAGAATATAATGTATAATATAGAATATAATATATAATATAACCGTTGCGCACAAAAATTTCACATGTATAAGGGTTTTAAAAAGTTCCGGTATAAAACATTAAAAAATGAATAATACATAATTGAGTTATTAACAAACATGCATGACAAAAATAATTCTCAACTTAGTTGTGTGGACCGCGTAACACATTTCAAAATATGTCATTCCTTCACTATTTATTAACAGAATATAATGAAATGGCGCACTGTTGCGCACAATAAATTTCACATGTATAAGGGTTTTAAAAAGTTCCGGTATAAAACATTACCAAATGAATAATACATAATTGAGTTATTAACAAACATGCATGACAAAAATAATTCCCAACTTTGTTGTGTGAACTGCGTTACACATTTCAAAATATGTCATTCCGTCACTATTTATTAACAGAATATAATGAAATGGCGCACTGTTGCGCACAATAAATTTCACATGTATAACGGTTTTAAAAAGTTCCGGTATAAAACATTAAAAAATGAATAATACATAATTGAGTTATTAACAAACATGCATGACAAAAATAATTCTCAACTTAGTTGTGTGGACTGCGTAACACATTTCAAAATATGTCATTCCGTCACTATTTATTAACAGAATATAATGAAATGGCGCACTCTGTGCGCACAATAAATTTCACATGTATAAGGGTTTTAAAAAGTTCCGGTATAAAACATTAAAAAATGAATAATACATAATTGAGTTATTAACAAACATGCATGACAAAAATAATTCTCAACTTAGTTGTGTGGACTGCGTAACACATTTCAAAATATGTCATTCCGTCACTATTTATTAACAGAATATAATGAAATGGCGCACTGTTGCGCACAATAAATTTCACATACATAAGGGTTTTAAAAAGTTAAACATAAAAATTGAATAATACATAATTGAGTTATTAACAAATATGCATGACAAAAATAATTCTCAACTTAGTTGTGTGGACCGCGTAACACATTTCAAAATATGTCATTCCTTCACTATTTATTGACAGAATATAATGTATAATATAGAATATAATATATAATATAACTGTTGCGCACAATAAATTTCACATGTATAAGGGTTTTAAAAAGTTCCGGTATAAAACATTAAAAAATGAATAATACATAATTGAGTTATTAACAAACATGCATGACAAGAACAATTCTCAATTTAGTTGTGTGGACTGCGTAACACATTTCAAAACATGTCATTCCTTCACTATTTATTGACAGAATATAATGTGTAATATAGAATATAATATATAATATAACTGTTGCGCACAATAAATTTCACATTTATAAGGGTTTTAAAAAGGTTTGGTATAAAACATTAAAAAATGAATAATACATAATTGAGTTATTAACAAACATGCATTACAAAAATAATTCCCAACTTTGTTGTGTGGACTGCGTAACACTTTTCAAAATATGTCATTCCTTCACTATTTATTAACAGAATATAATGAAATGGCGCACTGTTGCGCACAATAAATTTTCATGTATAAGGGTTTTAAAAAGTTCCGTTATAAAACATTAACAAATGAATAATACATAATTAACAAACATGCATGACAAAAATAATTCCCAACTTTGTTGTGTGGACTGCGTAACACATTTCAAAATATGTCATTCCGTCACTATTTATTAACAGAATATAATGAACTGGCGCACTGTTGCGCACAATAAATTTCACATGTATAACGATCTTAAAAAGTTCCGGTATAAAACATTAAAAAATGAATAATACATAATTGAGTTATTAACAAACATGCATGACAAAAATAATTCTCAACTTAGTTGTGTGGACCGCGTAACACATTTCAAAATATGTCATTCCGTCACTATTTATTGACAGAATATAATGTATAATATAGAATATAATATATAATATAACCGTTGCGCACAAAAATTTCACATGTATAAGGGTTTTAAAAAGTTCCGGTATAAAACATTAAAAAATGAATAATACATAATTGAGTTATTAACAAACATGCATGACAAAAATAATTCTCAACTTAGTTGTGTGGACCGCGTAACACATTTCAAAATATGTCATTCCTTCACTATTTATTAACAGAATATAATGAAATGGCGCACTGTTGCGCACAATAAATTTCACATGTATAAGGGTTTTAAAAAGTTCCGGTATAAAACATTACCAAATGAATAATACATAATTGAGTTATTAACAAACATGCATGACAAAAATAATTCCCAACTTTGTTGTGTGAACTGCGTTACACATTTCAAAATATGTCATTCCGTCACTATTTATTAACAGAATATAATGAAATGGCGCACTGTTGCGCACAATAAATTTCACATGTATAACGGTTTTAAAAAGTTCCGGTATAAAACATTAAAAAATGAATAATACATAATTGAGTTATTAACAAACATGCATGACAAAAATAATTCTCAATTTAGTTGTGTGGACTGCGTAACACATTTCAAAATATATAATTCCGTCACTATTTATTAACAGAATATAATGAAATGGCGCACTCTTGCGCACAATAAATTTTCATGTATAAGCGTTTTAAAAAGTTCCGGTATAAAACATTAAAAAATGAATAATACATAATTGAGTTATTAACAAACATGCATGACAAAAATAATTCTCAATTTAGTTGTGTGGACTGCGTAACACTTTTCAAAATATGTCATTCTGTCACTATTTATTAACAGAATATAATGAAATGGCGCACTGTTGCGCACAATAAATTTCACATGTATAAGGGTTTTAAAAAGTTCCGGTATAAAACATTAACAAATGAATAATACATAATTGAGTTATTAACAAACATGCATGACAAAATTAATTCCCAACTTAGTTGTGTGGACCGCGTAACACATTTCGAAATATGTCATTCCTTCACTATTTATTGACGGAATATAATGTATAATATAGAATATAATATATAATATAACTGTTGCGCACAATAAATTTCACATGTATAAGGGTTTTAAAAAGTTCCGGTATAAAACATTAAAAAATGAATAATACATAATTCAGTTATTAACAAACATGCATGACAAAAATTATTCCCAACTTTGTTGTGTGGACCGCGTAACACATTTCAAAATATGTCATTCCGTCACTATTTATTAACAGAATATAATGAAATGGCGCACTGTTGCGCACAATAAATTTCACATGTATAAGGGTTTTAAAAAGCTCCGGTATAAAACATTAAAAAATGAATAATACATAATTGAGTTATTAACAAACATGCTTGACAAAAATAATTCTCAACTTTGTTGTGTGGACCGCGTAACACATTTTAAAATATGTCATTCCGTCACTATTTAATAACAGAATATAATGAAATGACGCACTGTTGCGCACAATAAATTTCACATGTAAAGGGTTTTAAAAAGTTCCGGTATAAAACATTAAAAAATGAATAATAAATAATTGAGTTATTAACAAACATGCATTACAAAAATAATTCTTAATTTAGTTGTGTGGACCGCGTAACACAATTCAAAATATGTCATTCCGTCACTATTTATTGACAGAATATAATGACGCACTGTTGCGCACAATAAATTTTCATGTATAAGGGTTTTAAAAAGTTCCGGTATAAAACATAAAAAAATGAATAATACATAATTGAGTTAATAACAAACATGCATGACAAAAATAATTCCCAACTTAGTTGTGTGGACTGCGTAACACATTTCAAAATACGCCATTCCGTCACTATTTATTAACAGAATATAATGTAATGAGGCACTGTTGCGCACAATAAATTTCACATGTATAAGGGTTTTAAAAAGTTCCGGTATAAAACATAAAAAAATGAATAATACATAATTGAGTTAATAACAAACATGCATGACAAAAATAATTCTGAATTTAGTTGTGTGGACTGCGTAACACATTTCAAAATATGTCATTTCGTCACTATTTATTAACAGAATATAATGTAATGACGCACTGTTGCGCACAATTAATTTTCATGTATAAGGGTTTTAAAAAGTTCCGGTATAAAACATTATAAAATGAATAATACATAATTGAGTTATTAACAAGCATGCATTACAAAAATAATTCTTAATTTAGTTGTGTGGACCGCGTAACACATTTCAAAATATGTCATTCCGTCACTATTTATTAACAGAATATAATGAAATCGCGCACTGTTGCGCACAATAAATTTTCATGTATAAGGGTTTTAAAAAGTTCCGGTATAAAACATAAAAAAATGAATAATACATAATTGAGTTAATAACAAACATGCATGACAAAAATAATTCCCAACTTAGTTGTGTGGACTGCGTAACACATTTCAAAATACGCCATTCCGTCACTATTTATTAACAGAATATAATGTAATGAGGCACTGTTGCGCACAATAAATTTCACATGTATAAGGGTTTTAAAAAGTTCCGGTATAAAACATAAAAAAATGAATAATACATAATTGAGTTAATAACAAACATGCATGACAAAAATAATTCTGAATTTAGTTGTGTGGACTGCGTAACACATTTCAAAATATGTCATTTCGTCACTATTTATTAACAGAATATAATGTAATGACGCACTGTTGCGCACAATTAATTTTCATGTATAAGGGTTTTAAAAAGTTCCGGTATAAAACATTATAAAATGAATAATACATAATTGAGTTATTAACAAACATGCATGACAAAAATAATTCTCAATTTAGTTGTGAGGACTGCGTAACACAATTCAAAATATGTCATTCCGTCACTATTTATTGACAGAATATAATGACGCACTGTTGCGCACAATAAATTTCACATGTATAAGGGTTTTAAAAAGTTCCGGTATGAAACACTAAAAAACGAATAATACATAATTCAGATATTAACAAACATGCATGACAAAAATAATTCTCAACTTAGTTGTGTGGACTGCGTAACACATTTCAAAATATGTCATTCCGTCACTATTTATTAACAGAATATAATGTAATGACGCACTGTTGCGCACAATTAATTTTCATGTATAAGGGTTTTAAAAAGTTCCGGTATAAAACATTATAAAATGAATAATACATAATTGAGTTATTAACAAGCATGCATTACAAAAATAATTCTTAATTTAGTTGTGTGGACCGCGTAACACATTTCAAAATATGTCATTCCGTCACTATTTATTAACAGAATATAATGAAATCGCGCACTGTTGCGCACAATAAATTTTCATGTATAAGGGTTTTAAAAAGTTCCGGTATAAAACATAAAAAAATGAATAATACATAATTGAGTTAATAACAAACATGCATGACAAAAATAATTCTGAATTTAGTTGTGTGGACTGCGTAATACAATTCAAAATATGTCATTCCGTCACTATTTATTGACAGAATATAATGAAATGGCGCACTGTTGCGCACTATAAATTTCACATGTATAAAGGTTTTAAAAAGTTCCGGTGTAAAACATTAAAAAATGAATAATACATAATTGAGTTAATAACAAACATGCATGACAAAAATAATTCTGAATTTAGTTGTGAGGACTGCGTAACACAATTCAAAATATGTCATTCCGTCACTTTTTATTGACAGAATATAGTGAAATGACGCACTGTTGCGCACAATAAATTTCACATGTATAAGGGTTTTAAAAAGTTCCGGTATAAAACATTATAAAATGAATAATACATAAGTGAGTTATTAACAAACATGCTTGAAAAAATAATTCCCAACTTAGTTGTGTGGACTGCGTAACACATTTCAAAATATGTCATTCCGTCACTATTTATTGACAGAATATAATGAAATGGCGCACTGTTGCGCACAATAAATTTTCATTTATAAGGGTTTTAAAAAGTTCCGGTATAAAACATAAAAAAATGAATAATACATAATTGAGTTAATAACAAACATGCATGACAAAAATAATTCTGAATTTAGTTGTGAGGACTGCGTAACACAATTCAAAATATGTCATTCCGTCACTATTTATTGAC
>NW_024031847.1:0-13560 GCF_002237135.1 Teleopsis dalmanni | reverse complement strand
AAAATTAACAATTCACATATACAAAGTTTTTCTGTATAATATTTCTAATAATTATTGAATAAAAGAAAAAAATAGGTGCAGTCACCCGATTGAATTTAGTAAATTCTATGAATGCATTTGCCTGCATGACTGTATGTTGTTTACTAAATTTGTTACAAAATAAGTCTAACATTTGGATAGTTATATACATAAATAAGTTTCTGTATTATTCATTGGAATACGAAGTGAATTTTTTAGTATTTTATCGTAGTTATTCAAAGTGATTACATTAAAAAGTGTTACCGAGATGTCTTATTTAAATTTGTGAAAAATATATATTTACATTTATATATATATGGGTCATTCTTTTACAAACCGGACGGATTTTGGCAAAATATGACCTCATCACCTCCGATTTGGCTGAAATTTTTTTTATGAGCTCCTTTCATAAAATAAGAAGACCCGTATCTCGGGAAAAAATTTTGTGATTTTTTTCCTAGGAGATATGGACCCATGGGGTTTTGAGAACTGGCATAGTAGACACATTTTCAAATGGCTATATCTCAAGTTCTATAAAAGGTAGAAACTTGAAATTTACAGCGTTTCAAAGATAATTGATAGAACTTTTATAAAATTGTTTAAACAATTAAAATTGTTTATATTTAAGTACTAATATTAACTATTAAATTTCAAAAAAAAATTTTCTTAAAATATATCCCCTGAGATTCCATTTTTTATATTTTATTTAGATTCAGTTTTAAATTTTACTACGAAATAAAAATTTTTAGGATGCGGTTATTTTTTAAAATTTTTTAATATTTTTTTTTCTCCCGCAAAACACATCAAGCACATGCGTACTACATTTTCATTGAATGAATTTTCAAAGAATATACTATATATATTCTTATATAATATTCTTGATTTCGATTAGTAATAAAATTCTACATAAAACCCAAAAATTTCAGGATGATATCGTAATTAGAAGTATGTACTTTTAAAAATTTATTTATCCTTCATATCACACCAAACACATATACACCATTTTTCAGTAAAAAAAAAAACAAAAGGAATATGTCACACAAATTTTTTTTTTCGTTTTGATTCAAATTAATATATAAATTCTACTTCAAAAATAAATATTCCCACTGTAATATTCATTTTAGAAGTAATTAAAAAAAATTAATTAATCAGGTGTCCTTCACGTTACTCATACGCACCATAGTACCATAACATCATTTTTCGAAGGAAAACTATACAAAAATGTTTACCTTTTATTCCTGAATTGAGTTTATCATTAAATTCTACATAAAAATTAAACTTTTAAGGACGTTAGTATTCTCAAAAGTATTTTTATTGAATAAATAAATCACAAATTTAAAATTTTTAATATTCCTGCGGATAACTCTAAGAATAGCGATGAAGAAGATGACTCGCATCAATTTTAAAAAATCTGCAGAAAAATTTTATTGGCATAGCAGATAGAACTATGAAAATAAAAATAGTGGGTGTGATACATAATTGGTCTATCCGAAAGGGTCACGACTTACTTCTCAAACGCTACAAAATGTATGACTACTACTGTTGCTAAAAAACTTACTTCAGAGAAATGAATCTTAGAAGACCTAAATCCAAAAAGCCACCGCTAGAAAAATATGTAACCAATAGAATTTTAAATTTTTACGAATGTGAAGAAAACAGTCAAGTAATGCCTGGGAAAAAAATCTGCGTATCCTTACAAATTGACGGATAAAGAACACAAATGCGAAAACGGTCCATTCTAAACAATTTGAAGGAGTTGCATACACCTTTCAAACTCAACCTTCCAGACCTGTAATGTAGTTTTTCAAAATTTGCATCTTTACGACCACAACATTGCGTTCTTGCAGGAGCAAACGGCACACATTCAGTTTGTATGTGCTCCATACACGAAAACGTACGATTAATGGTATATGGAGTGAATATAAAAGCACTGACTGCATGTAGTAGAAAGCCGATATATAACTATAAAGATTGCCTACAGCGTATGATTTGCAATACGTCACGCACAGAATGTTTTCTAGGAACCTGCGCCAAATGTCCTGGAACTGAAAATATCAATGAACAACTTCTGGAGATATTTGATGAAAACATGATGGACACCGTTAAATACAAACAATGGGATCGTGAAGAGAGAAGCACATTAAAAACGCTGATATCCCAAATAGATGAATATTTGCAATCCTAAACAGATGGTTTAGACAAATTGCTGTTGCATTCTTTTATAGTTAAAAAACAGGCAGAGTTTTTAAATGATAAGAAAAGCAACTTAACAAAAACTGAATGCATAGTTTTGCGTGATTTTTCCGAAAATTATGCTTTTTTTGTTCAAAACTCTGTTCAAGGTATTCACTGGAATAATAATCAGGCAACAATTCATATTTTTGCAATATACCACAGTCTTGAAAATAAAAAACTACAAATAAAAAATTTTGTTTTCATATCTGACTGTTTACATCACAACACAACTACTATACATTTGTTCAGAAATACGCTATCAAATTCATTAAAAAAATTAGTACGGATATTAAAAAAACTATTTAGTTTTCCGATGGATCGGGTTCACAATATAAAAATAAAAAAAATTTTATTAATTTAACTCATCACAAAGCGGACTTTGGTTTGGAAGCAGAATGACACTTTTTTCCAACGTCACACGGCAAAGGACCATGCGACGGCTTAGCTGGTACCTTAAAGAGGAATGCTGCAAGAGCTAGCCTTCAACGAATAAATAATCCAATCCAAACACCAAAGGAATTATTTAACTGAGCTAAGGAAAGTTTACCAAATATTGTGTGCCATTTCTCAACGTTAAAAGACTATGAAGTAGAAGAAAATAAGATTAAACACCGCTTTGAAGCAGCTACATCAGTTAAATACACATTAAAATATCACTGCCTTATTCCAAATTCCAAAAAAGTATTAATGGCAAACATATTTTATTCTTCAGACATTACAGATTATGTATCAATAATGAAATAAGAATTAATAAAATTAATGTAAAAACCATAAAAAAAATATTTTGTTTTTAGCTCATAACAGTTTCTTTCCTATAACATTTCTTACCTGTGCAGAGTATTTTTCCAACTTTAGCAAAATAACACTGCACCTAAAAAGGTAGGTGAGATTATGTGCTGCAGTTTTCTAGGTAGTTCGACTAGTATGAAACTAATTAACTTTTTAATTCATCTATATAAGAAAAAAGTTTATTAAACGGTTTAATTATGTTAAAATTCATAATTTAAAAACAGAAATAATGCGGAACTAATTTAACATAGCAATATTAATTGTATACATTTATTTTAAAAATAAAAAGTAAACATTTTTGTATAGTTTTCCTTCGAAAAATGATGTTATGGTACTATGGTGCGTATGAGTAACGTGAAGGACACCTGATTAATTAATTTTTTTTAATTACTTCTAAAATGAATATTACAGTGGGAATATTTATTTTTGAAGTAGAATTTATATATTAATTTGAATCAAAACGAAAAAAAAAATTTGTGTGACATATTCCTTTTGTTTTTTTTTTTACTGAAAAATCGTGTATATGTGTTTGGTGTGATATGAAGGATAAATAAATTTTTAAAAGTACTTCTAATTACGATATCGTCCTGAAATTTTTGGGTTTTATGTAGAATTTTATTACTAATCGAAATCAAAAATATTATATAAGAATACTAGCTGACCCGGCGAACTTTGTTTCCCCTTGCAATTAATTTTCCTGGCTCAGCTGAGTTATAATATTTGTTGTTATTCAACTTAACCTTTAGCATTTTAATGCGAAAATTATTTTGAATTGATTTTTTCTTTTGATCTACAAAAAGTCCACATGCATTACTTATGTTACAAATATTTTCATGTTACTTCAAATCCTTATAAGCACTACATTTTAAATTAAAAAAGGTTTTTTTAATATTATATTAACAGTTTTATTATGGGCTAAAATGTTAACTTAAAGCTAATTCATGAACAATATTTTTTGTTAGGCCATTTTAAGCGTATACATATAGATCAGAAGGTTATCCAACACGGTAACATGCAACATATAGTTGTCCATGCGAAAAACAGATTTTCCAAATTCAGTCCACATACTTTTAATGTTTGACCTGATCGCAAATGGTAAACGAATTGAAAATTGCAATCGTTTGAAATGAATTGGAACATCGGTTGGTATAATTGGTATGCATGGAAGCAATATATTTTCTCCTCTGAATTTTCCATTTAATATTGTTGATTCAATTAAGTTCCCCATAATTCTTTTAATTACTAATCTTATTTCATTAATCTTAAATGCACTTAAGCTATGCAATGGCAGTTTTACGATTCATTTTAGAGATTTTAAACTTTTTAAACAAATCAAAGTAAGCATGAAGAAATTTTAAATTTCTAATATAAAAGTATATGGATACCAAAAAATAAAAAATTAATTAAAAAGACATTATCCAGTGGGTCAAATTGTGAATCTAAACCTTCCTTGAATCCACTTGAACATATACAAAAAATTTCATCAAAATCGGCTTAGCCGTTTAGGAGGAGTTCACTGTCAACACACGTACAGAAGAATTATATATATAAGATATATAGTATATTCTTTGAAAATTCATTCAATGAAAATGTAGTACGCATGTGCTTGATGTGTTTTGCGGGAGAAAAAAAAATATTAAAAAATTTTAAAAAATAACCGCATCCTAAAAATTTTTATTTCGTAGTAAAATTTAAAACTGAATCTAAATAAAATATAAAAAATGGAATCTCAGGGGATATATTTTAAGAAAATTTTTTTTTGAAATTTAATAGTTAATTGTTTAAACAATTTTATAAAAGTTCTATCAATTATCTTTGAAGAAATTATAAAAATACTGGTTCTACTGAAAATAAGCCTCGCAGTGGCCGCCCAAGAAAACTCACACTTAGGGATGTCAGCTTGGTTTTAAAAGAAGTTGACAAAAATCCAAAGCATATAATGCTGTAAAGCATGGTTATGGCAGTGTTATGGTTTGGGGAGCCGAAGCTGCAACTGAAGTAGGAAAAATAGCTTTGACGTGGATTGGCATGCTTTCCAGTTGCACTTGCAATGTGTTCGACTAATTTTAAGGCACTTACCTTTGGATTTTTGTCAACTTCTTTTACAACCAAGCTGACATTCCTACGTTTCCTTGGGCGGCCAATGCGAGGCTTATCACTTGAAATTTCTTTTCGTGGACCCATCGTGTCAATTAAATACCACTTACAAAGCACAACTAAATGCGTTATATAAATGTATGACTTATGCCACAAGCATGAAATATGAAAAACGGTACTTTCCCGTTTAACATTTAAATTACTGTCGAATAAATGTAACAATCAATGAAGTATATGTAGACTTTTTTCAATGATTTTTTTATGCTTTTTTCGAATAACTTTGTTAATTTATATTGATGAATGAATTTTCTTTTGTTTATTATTATTAAAAAACAGTTCTAAACAAAACTGTATCATTACTTTTTTCTATTATGTCTTTGGATTTACGGGCTAGCAGAAATGTGAGGTGTATGTAGAGTTTTGTCGCTCACTGTACCTTGTTGATTATCATTCTAGTAGGTTGACTGGATGTAAATAACCATCAAATAGGGAAGTATTAAAAGTCCTTTTTTACCATGCTTGTGGTTAAGTTATAGTTAAGCGAAAGTGCTAGATTAACTATACAAGAAGTTATTATATTTTGGCAAAAGGCACGAATACTAATAAATTAACGATCACAAAGAGTAGAAGGCTTAAAAATAGTTCAAAGTTTGTGAGCTAAATACAGTAAGGATGTGTGCATTAGGATGGAAAATTGCTGCCAGCTTTAGAAGGAAAACAAATGTGAACCGTCCATAAGTTTATACAAAATAATAAAACACAATTGATACTGACTTTCTGCCGTTCACGTGGAACTATATTTTTATTACTACTGTTAGCGTCTACTTGAAGTTAGTTGCTTATTCACATACAAGAAGGATCATTTTTGGTTTTACTTTTCCGGTAGATGGCAAAGTGAGCGCCACAGATGTGTTCGCCACATATGGTTTAATGTATTATCATCAGTCAAAGTTTATTTCCAAGATTTTAATGTTCTTTCCATTCTCAGTCAATATTAAAAAATTGATGAAGATATGTCTAAAGTTACTTTGAAGAAATTATGTAATCATCTTTGGTATTTAAGCTCCGAGCTCGTTTTGCTTTTTTAGATTCAAATATATCGCCTGAAATAAAGAAAAAGATAGTTTCGAATTTGAATTTAGATAGTGATGACAAGGAAGTCAGGAGAGTATCAACAGATCGCGTAAAAATAACTGAAATCGTCGAAAAGGCAATTGAACAGTTTGTATACAAACATACTAAAAACATTTGTAATCGTTTCAAGTTGTGCGATGACTTCATGAAAATATATCCCACAAAATGGCATGAAGACCTTAGTTTTATTCAAGCTAAGAAAACGCTATTAAGCTTAAAACTAGTAAATGATACGGCAGAGCGAGGAGTGAAACTAATGCTGGACTTTAAATCAAATTTACCAAAAACGTGATCCAAAAACAGTACATACTAAAAATTGTTAACGATTACCGCCGTCACTTTCTAAATTGTAATAAGGATACTTTGTTTCAGCAACTTTTAAATTTTTTAGAAATATTAAATATTTTGTAAAGCTGAAGCGGACAATTACATTCATAGTACTTGCAAAGCTAGCAATCGGGTGACTTCAGCTTATTTTTTCTTTTGGGAAGACAGTTTTTATGTAAAATTAAATATGTCGGAGATATAAGCAATCAAATATGAGTTTTTTGGAAAAAATCGTTATTTTCCAATCACAGATTATTTTTTAGTAAAATAAACCGAAATGGTGTGTACCGTCAACCGATTTTTCGAAAAAAAAAAATTGCCCATATATAATACCTTAATGGCACCCTAATATATGTATATTAGGGTGGCTGTAATATGTATGGAGGCAAAAAAATATGTTCGAATATTAGTTGCCACTACGTAATTTATTCGAATACGCAAAAAACTACTACATGTGAAGTTTTAGACTAATCGGATAATGTTATGGAAAAATGCCATTTTTTTCACTTTTTTCAAATTTCTTCGCTTCCATCTTGCACATTTTTCACCTATGAATATTTGTTTTGATTAATTTTTATTTGAAAATCACTAAATTTGGTTTATAATTAACTAAATTATTACTAAAACAAGAAATCATACTCGACGTTTATTGAAGTTTTCAAGAACAACATAAATATGGGAATAAATACGAGTACCTTTGTATGTACAAGTTATATGGCGTTTACATTGGCCGAAAATGGCTCATTTTGAATGAGCCATTTGAAAGTGTTTACATTCGTTCTATTTCATTTGTTCTCATTTCAACAGCTGATTTTTCAACTTGCATGTGGATTTGATTTTTGGCCTGTGCCAAAAAAATGTTGCATGAAGGTTAAATATGCCTTCAAACCTTACATTAGAAACTTAAAACATATTTTAACTTCGATTAATTACTTTTTGGGAAGTAAAAGTTCTAAAAAGCAGTGCATCGTTTTCAGAAAATGCAACCACCAAACATTTGTTTACCTTTTTTTGTAAATATGTTAAAAACAGCTTTTTCAAAGTCAAAATGCCATGAAGAGCTTTCATTTAGGGTATGTTCAATGGATTCCTTTGCATTTGGAACGTATGTGGAATGCATCCGAACGTCATTCATACAGAATGTGAGAAAATTGCTCATTTTTGTGCTTGAAATTTTATATGCAAGAATGAGCCATTCGATACTCATTTTCGATTTTTGACCAAAATGAGCCATTTTCGGCCAATGTAAACGCCGTATTACTTTACCACAGAAACTTTATTATTATTATTAAAAATTTGTTCGAAAATTCGATTGTGCACTGCGACTTAAAAGATATATTGGGACCCTTACTCGGGTTAGAGTGTTTCTCCAAATCAGATTTTTTTAATGAAAGATAATATAGAGCTTGCCTTTCCTAGTCTTGAATCTTTATGATCCATGAAATACCCTCCTAGGTGTTTCTTCTGCTTATGCACCAGTACCTGGCACATCTATCTATCAGGTATATCTCAGCTTGAGAGATAGTTGAATTATTTCCTAGTGTTTCCCAGTATCTCTTGCCTGGTCCATAAACACCAGCCCCAACTCCCTTATTTGTGTGAGAGCCGTCTGTATACCATGCAATCATGTTTTCTTTTATTATTTGGGTTTTCGACAAGCCTTCTTTATGTTGCTAAGTTCAGTTTTGAAGTTTTTTGTAAAGTTATACTTTTCATTTCATTTCTGGGATTTGTGCAGCCTGAGTATCAGATTTTTTGCTGTTGGTTTTAAGACCAGTCATCCTGTTTGTAATTACTCTAAGAGCAGCCTCTTCGCATGGATGTTAAGAAGTGTGAGTTGCGGAAGTACTTCAATTGATGAAGTCGGACATGTTCTCATTGCTCCTATTATGCTTACACATGCAAGTCGCTGTACCTAGTTGAGTGTGTTGATAACGCTTTGCTGTTTTGTGCAGTTTTGCCAGACTATTGATCCGTAAGTGACTATAGGTCTGATTATAGCTGTGTACATCCATCGCAGTGACTTTGGTGTACATCCCCAATTCTTACCTGGGATGGATCTATATGTCATAAAGGCTTTGGTTGCCTTTTTTGTTACTTCTTGGACGTGAATAATTTCTGGTCTAAAATTATACCTAAAAATTTTAGCTCGTTTTGTGGTTTTATTTCATCTAAGCAGATGGGTTTAAGATTTTTTATTTTGTGTTTTCTCGTGAATGGTACAATGATTGTTTTTGCTGGATTTATTTTCAGCCCAACACAATTGCACCATTCCTTTCTCAGTTTTAGACCTAATTGGATTCTTTCGCACAGATTCTTCCTCTGCAGATTATTACCACATCATCGGCGTAACAAAAAGTTTCATTATTTTGATATTTAGTTTTGTCAATTGCATTCAATTTTAACTTTTAAATAGCGGTTTATCTTTTCCTAAAGTAACTGGAAATTTGCTTTCAAATACAGCTCTGAGAATAAGCTCGTATATGATCAAAAAAGAACGAGATTTTAAAAAAAATGCAAAAATTTAATTTTTAATCATTTTCTTTATTATCGCCTTCAAAGTACTTTCCTCCTGCGGCAATACATGCATGCCAACGCTTGATCCAATTTTCCATACAAGTTTTATAGGCCGCCGAAGGTATGGCCTTTAGTTCACGCAGCGAATTCTCTTTTATGGCCTCTATGGTCTCAAAACGTGTTCCTCGCAATGGTAATTTGAGTCGGAGGAAGAGGAAAAAATAACACGGGTCATATGTGGAGAGTACGATGCATGGTTGATGATATAGTCACATATTGACATATTGACATTGATTTCTAAGTGGGTACATTAAACCAAAAACTTTAAAGCGATCTTTACATGTGATTTCTACAGCGATTATGTGAGAGAGATCTGGCAGCTTCTCCCCCTCACGCTCTCGCTCTCACGACCGCTGAATAAGTATAAAGCACGTGTAAGGTGAACTTTAAGAAACTTTGAACCATGGTTTAAAAATCGGTTTATGGTAGGTGGGATTATTAATTGATCTTTCACTACGAGTCATTCTTTTTCGAATTTCTTTATTTCTTTAATTTTTTTTCTTAAAATACAAAACTATATGCATTGTTTAATATATTAAAAAAAAAAAAATAAAAAAATATAAAAATTGTATAAACCTATGTATAATAAATATATATAAATATTAAATAAACATTCTTGATAATAAATATAATAAACAATGAGAAATTAATGTACTTAATTATAAAAATAAATTAAAGTGCAAAACTATATTGGTGGAGTTTTTGGCCAAAAACTGCGACACAACCAAGGCTGTGTGAGCCGGTGCGTTATCGTGGTGTAAAATCCATGAGTTTTCCTTCCATATTATTGTATTGGATATTGTAATAGAAGCTACTAATTCTAGCGCTATTCCTATTAAGAGTATAGCAAAAGGAAGTTCAAAAGGAAGAAAAATTGGGTTTTACACAACACGTATTTTGGCTACAATGTTATCTGAAGCAATCAGGTATTATGATATGAATTAACTGTAAGTTAATTTTTGTAAGACTTTTACAGGAAGGTGTTGATCCCATTGAATTATATAAAATGACTTAACAATTCGGGTTTCCAGTTGGTGCTGCTACTTTGGCTGATGAAGTCGGAATAGATGTCGGCTCACACATTACTACGGACCTGTCTAAGGTATAACATAATTACTTTTGACTATCTTAATCAACGCATTAAATAAGACCTGTGTTTATATATGTAGGCTTTTGGAGAACGTTTTAGTGGTGTCAATTTGTCTGTCATGCAAGACTTAGTTTTGTCTGGATTTTTAGGACGAAAATCTAACAAAGGAATATTTTTATATGATGGTCAATCTGGAAAAAACCGACCTATTAATACAGATGCTATGGAAATCATTAAGCAGAAATATTCGCTTTCTCCAAAAGGTCTCAATTCTGTAGAAGAAATGACGTTGCGTATGATTTTTCGCTTTGTAAATGAAGCTGTACTTTGTTTAGAAGAAAAAATACTCGATAATCCTTTAGAAGGAGACATTGGTGCGGTTTTTGGTCTTGGATTTCCTCCATTCACTGGAGGCACATTTAGATGGGTGGATCAATATTCAGCATCAAAACTGGTAGATGAAATGAATGCATATGCCGATTTATATGGTGTTGTGAGTTAAATATTTATTTTATTTAATTTCACGGTTTTTGAAGTTTTTCCGTAATATATATGTATATGTAGTGTGTACGATCTTAGATGATCGTACATTTTCCTAAAAGTAGGCAAGATTGTTTGCATCTTGACGGTTGTTGACCAGAACCAAAACATCAGTCCGTCAGTTCGACGATAAAAAATGCTGATTTTGGTATTTGGTTAATAATTGGTGTCATGATGTAAGTGACTTTGAAAATATTGAATGCGGAAGAATTGAAAAAATATGTAGAGCATTCTTGTAATAATAAAAACTTTGAGAATTTAGCAAAGTAAATTATGAAACTGTGTGAAAAGCCCAATGAGGTAACTGGAGTAATACTGTCACTCTTTTGTTATTTTACTTTTATTTATTGCTTTATTGTTACTTCTATTATCATTACTCTTATGCATCTTTTCATGCTCTCATGAGTGTTACGCTCTCGGAGTGCATTAATGTAAGAAATATAATAAAGAAATGAAAGTCAGTTTTGACTGGACACTCTTAACCAAACGGACGTGTTTTATTTAAACTCGGTGTCTGACAAATTCAGAAGTGGGATTTAAAATAAAGAGTGCAAATAATAATTTAATGGTAATAAGTGTAGACAGTTATTAGTGAAAATAATGGATTCGAACACAATGGGAAATGCAATTGACTTGGATGATTTTCCTTCGGTAAAGGAAAGTAATTTGAAAACGCAATTGCATGAACATAATGATCAGGAGAAACAAAGTGTCGCCGATGTTAATACGGCAAACGAAAACACCACCGTTTTGGAATTGAAAGCCGAAGTATTGCGTCTCCAGCGGACATTGGAGTCATTAATACAGCCTATCAATGCGGTGGCGACGTCGATGCCGGAATTAAATGCGAATAAGTATTTTGTGCCGAATACTAATCTACATGCAACAAGTCAAACTACAACTACAACAAATACAGTGAGTGTTTCTTTGCCTTCGATGACTGTACCGAACCAATACATGAACAAATATTCGTGTGCATCAACAAGTACAGTGTGGCCTCTGCCAGCGTCACATGTAATGAATATGCCTTATGCGTCTACGTTGGCGCCAGTAATCTTTTCAACCCCTGAGTGTGTTGAAAAGTCGCCGTTGATCGCGCCGAACATAGCTGTAGCTGCTACGTCAGCAGAATACGCACCGTACATGCAGAACAGACAAGATCAAACCAATGTGCGTATGCAGTAGTAGTAGTAGTAGCTTTATTTTTTACTTCATTTTAAAGTTATTATATTACATCGAAGTTATATAATAATTATAATACATATAATTATAATAAATATACATAAAGCTTACAGCTATGGCATTTTAGCCGTCTGCCGGAAATTTAGATTAATCTAATAGCTAATTAACTAATAACTAATTAATCCAATTTTTATAAATATTAAATTGGTATTCTTGCTTATGAGCTCAATACAACATAAAAATTAAATTAAATTACTTTAACAAAAATAATAGATTTTATATAAGTTAATTTAAAAGTCTTCATTAATAATATTTTGCCTATATTTAAATGTAGTTTTAATAAACGCCGTTAACAATCTCCAGTTGGGGCCATTCAGTAACCGTATGGTTTCATTGACATCGAGCGCGGGTTTACCGAAGTACAGCAACCTATGTTCTTTAAAAATTGGGCATTCACCTACTAAGTGTATAACATCGCCTTTCAATTTAAGGTTGCATATCGTGCACAGCGTGTCTAGACTTTCATGCGGTACGTAGCACAATCGTAGGAGCTCGCCGCGGGTTTTGAAGTTGTCCTTATTGTTTCTAGGTCATATTGCTCGTGAAAGTAATTATTGACACCTAGATCATAATTCAACTTACTATATGCATCTCTCGATATACTGTTTCTTGCCGTTTCTACAAAATTTCTACGTTCTTCAATACTTAGTTTCGTTATTATATTTTTTTGCCACATTTTCCAGTTTTCATTAATACTCAAATCATTAGTTATATTTAACTCGGATGCCAGATTTGACCATATTTCAAAAAATAATGTTTTTTCATTTATTAGGTACTGCGCTAATGTTTTTTGAATCCTATTGTCTGGCAAATTCCTAACACGATTTATGTAATCAAAATGCAATTTTAATGTTTGGGTATATAGCGTCGGTAGACCAGTTTCTAAATGCACCATATAATTTGGGGTATTTTTCGGCAAACGAAACGTTCTCTTTATATAAAATGTCTGCAATTTTTCTACTGCGTCATATTTATCAACACCCCAGATTTGCGCTGCATTATTTAGAACTGACTTAACTGTGGCTTCAAAAACTTTGTATTTTACGAGCAGTGACACTTTTGGATTTCCTAAGACATTTATCTAGGTACAATTAATAGCCAATTTAGCTTCCTTTAACTTCTCGTTCAAGTGGTTATCGAATTTTGCGTTATATTTCATATTTATTCCTAAATATTTATAATTATTAACCACTTCTAATTGATCATCGTTAAGGTACCATTTTTCATCATTTCTCAATCTTCTAGCATGTTTCCTAAATACCATCACTTTTGATTTGTCTGTATTTATAGATAGTCCCCATAAGTTGCAATATCTATTTAATTCATCTATCATATTTTGTAACATTATTGGAGAATCTGCAAACAACACAATATCGTCAGCATATAATAGTACTTTTAGGCACATATTGGCAATCGTAACACCACCAGAAAGAAAGTTACTTAAGTCATCAACGAACAGTGCAAACAATATAGGGCTTAAGACACAACCTTGTCTCACTCCGGTACACGTT
>NW_024031846.1:0-13573 GCF_002237135.1 Teleopsis dalmanni | reverse complement strand
ATATGTTAGATATGTTGGAGTACACAACATTAAATTTTATTTAATTATAGTTATCTTTGACGTCAGCATTTTTTTTTTAAAAACGTGTGAAATGCGTATTGTGGCAAGACTAAAATTTATTCAAAAAATTTAGTCGTCACACTCCCTCCTTCCTTTACGAGAGGATATCAATACGGATATCTCCATTTCTGGCAATACGAATCAGTCGAGTCTTGCCGTCCCATGTCGCCTTGAACCGATGTCGCCTGCCTCTGGACCATTTCTTTAAATCATAGCCCTGCTTCTGTAACGTTGCTTTGGACTCTTATATATTTTATAGAAGACGTGTTGCTCTTTGGCGTGGTGATCGTCTTGTTGAAATACACTTCGCTGTTTCACTTGTTGCTGTCGATTTTGAATACTAGGTGGATTTTGCGATGCGTGATCCTCGTAACATACTCCTACTTGTTTTAGAAGACGGATTGTTTTTTCCTTTAGGTGAGTAGGACTATTTTCCTTTTGCTGTGGTAGTTGTGTTAATGGTAATGATTTGGTAAGACTAAGTATTTCATCATATTTTTGACCTTTTGTCGAATTCGTTTTGATAATTTTATCCTTTTGCTTCCATGGTATTAGCGAAGTCTTTGACGGTGCTTGTTCTTGCGAGATGTTAAACACTTCTTGTACTGCGTGCTCTGGGGTATCTAGTAGCTGTTTGCCATCTGGACCTGGCGTTACGTTGATAGGGCTTGAACTTCGGTGTCGTTGTACTTCTTCAATATTACTAGGTCTTGAATCTTGCTGTTGTGCCACGTGCTCATGTTTATCTTGCTGTTGACCAAATTCTGCTGGCATTTCGTTGAATTTAGGATTTGGTTGTCGTGGTATTTCTGGTATTTGCTTTTTTATATGTTTTAGATCTTGGTGCTGTGCTGCTTGCTTCATTTCAACTTGTAATATTTCCTGTTTTTGTATGACTCGTGGTTGACAATACTCTGCTGACATTTCTTTGACTTTAGGACTTTGTTCCGGTTGTACTTCTAGTATTTGCAGCCTGATAGAACTCGGATCTTGCACTTGTTGCATTTGTTTCAATTGGACTGGTAATGATTCTTGCACTTGTGGAACTTGCTGTTGTTTACTTATTTTTGGATTTTCTGGGATTAGTCTGCGATCTTGCGGTGATACATGATGTTGTTCCGCGTCATTTCGATGTCGCATGCTTTGTGTTGGTATACTTGCTGGAGTAGTTGAAATTATAATTTTAGATGTTTCTGTAGGTGTTTGCTTGGTGATTGGCTGGTATTGCTGCTGGTTGCGGAAAGGTGACTTGGAGACTGGACTATGAATGACTTTATCACATTTCAATGTATTGGCTATGCGTCTCACGGTCTTCTGTATTATCACCGGTCGTGCACATTCCACTGCTACGCGCCCGAAGATTACCTCGCTATCTCGTGCTCGATTTACTTCATGCTGCTCTTCGCGTAGTTCTTCGAAGTCTTCAGCTAGTGCTATTAATTCCTTTAGACAAGTGAAATTCCGACGATTGATGTATATTTGGTACTCTGTGCTCATGTTGCGATATACTCGTTCTAATTGTGACTCTTGATTTAAACCTGCGTGTCGCATTAGTTTTTGTAGTTCCAGAAGATACATTTTAAACGTCTCTCCTGGTTTCTGCAATCGATTTCTCAGTTCGTCCTCCAATCGCTCGAAATATTGATGTGGTAGAAAAAATTCCAGAAAATCTCTCTTGAACGCTTCCCAGTGATTCCAGTCTCTCTTATTGTTTCTAAACCACACCAAACCTTGTCCATCTAGTAACAGGGGCATTGTTCGAGGCAACATGTTCGTTGATATGGCATACAGATCAGCTAATTCTTCCAATCGCTCGATAAACGTCAATGGATCGCTGTTGTCATCATACCGGATCGCCCATTTTCTGACCTGGTCGATGACGCTTGCCTGTGTGTTTCTTTGTGGAGGATACGAGTGTACATCATATTGTGGATGTGTATATAGCTGCCTTGCCGTTGTGTCGTTGATCATGCTATGTCGCTCTGGTGTTTCACTGTATTCTCTGCCGCGTGTATATTCCATGTTGCTTTCCCTGTGTTACGCAGTTTGTTAATCACCGCCGCAAATCTTATATTATTCAGTAGTATCCAGCCCGAATTCTCCGAGATACTTAAGTCATGTTTCCGTAGAATAAAAAGAAAATATCTACGACCTGCCCATGTTAACTGTGTATTTTACCTCGTTAATGACGGTGGAAAAGTTGTTATCCAAATCGTGAAGTGCTGGCCTCAGGGTCCCTGCTCGGGCGCCACTTGTAATGAACCTACTTTTTCCTAGCCGGGGTAGTTCTCAGCCTAGTCCAAGGTCTTACAAGAAAATTTCTATTCGCGGGGACCCAGCGTTCAACTACTGTCGTTTCTACCGTTGAAGTAAGATGTCGTAACAAAGTAATTATTTTCGAATTCAAGTTTTTTCTTTATTAAACAATTTGTAATATATGTATAACAATCAATGTATTTTAAACAAAAAACAATTTATCAAATAATATCTTTACAATTACTCGTAGGTAATAATAAGCAAATAATATTTAACAGATTTCAATTTTATTGAACAATTTGTATTATATGTATAACCATAAATGTATTTTAAAATAAAAAAAAACAATTTGTCAAATAATGTCTTTACAATTACTCGTAGATAATAATAAGCAAATAATATTTAACTGATTTCAATTTTTTTTAAAAAAAAAATAATATTAATTAATCATATTTTAAGTTTAACGTTTTATAAATGCATTTTTGTGTTCACTTAAATACAACAAAATTTATAAAAAAACTCATAAAATGTTTTTAAATAAAAAATATAAGGGAAGAAGAATTTCTATTAAGCGTAGTCGTGTGAAGATTACTTTGGTATTTCACTTAGAATTTTATGTAATATTTTTACATTCCTTAAATGTGGATTAAGTAATTAAATTTTTAATGTTACACTTTATAATTAATTAAGATTATATTTGCATATAACAGAATACATTTTTTTCACAAATATCTTGTTTTCAGTTGTTTAATTTCAATTTTTACAAAGATACATTTTTTTTTCTCATAGATTCTATTTCATAAGAACTAATAATTCTTGAGCTTGTTGTGTTTAGAAAGTTTATGCTCCTATGCGCTTAACTTGAAGCCTTTACGATTGTGATTGCCTTGTTGTTACTTTTCTCATTTCCATTCAAATGAGTAAAATTTGTAGATATTCAATTATACAATTTGTTAATTTTTAAGCAATTCGTCCGATTTAAATAAAATAGCTTATAAATTCACGCTTATACATTGAAGTTACTTACGCGAAAATCTGCACTGTATTGTATACATATATAAGTCTTACCCTCTCTGGTACATCAGGGCTGCTTACAACGTCCAGCGATGATTATCAGGAAACGCCAATCAATTTAAACTTTGCCACGTATCGGAGACAAAGAGACACCCAAGCCGCGCCACGTCTTTTGCTTGTGGTGTCAACACGTTTATACGTTCGAACGAGCACCAGTACAAAATCTTTTAGTTGACCACTGTTAAAGCCGTCAACTATTTCTTTTATACTGTGGCTATTAACACTATTATCCCGAGATGCAAAAGTTGGCTAAGAAAATAGCACCAAAGTAAATTTTTATTAATAAAATCAAAGTTTTATTTGATACTTTATGCTCTTAAGCAATTTTTAATTTTACAAAAAAAAATAACTAAAGTTGAAAAAATCTAAATTTAGTATATAAATAATTTTTGAATAAATTATTTCTATATATGGACAAATAAAAAAACTAAATAATTAACACCACCGGTACGATGCGTTGCGTTCAACTTTACCACGAGCCAAGAGACCGAAAACTTCTCCGCTTGCGCCTTTTATTCTCCTTTTTTTCTAACTGCGTCGAGCGGACTTTTTTGCTAGCCGTTGTTCGGTCAATACCCTCAACATTTCCCCTCATCAGGTATTCTGTTGTTGACTTCTGAAAGCTTTAAATTACACTCGCAGCTTTTTTCTATTATCCGCTGCAATTTTTGGCGATCAACCGAAATGCACAAAACAAATTAATAAATGACATTTCTCATTTTTTTCTATTTTTGTTTTGATTATGCTTTGTTTTTAATAAAATGTGTTTCATGCGGTTCGGAAAAATAATTTAAATTTATTTTAATTAATATAGTTCGAACTATATTAATTAAAATCAATATTCGTCAGGGTATTTCAAGGTATGTATAGCATATGTTAGATATGTTGGAGTACACAAAATCAAATTTTATTTAATTATAGTTATCTTTGACGTCAGCATTTTTTTTTTTAAAAACGTGTGAAATGCGTATTGTGGCAACACTAAAATTTATTCAAAAAAAATTAGTCGTCACAAGCTTTCATGACAAAAATAATTCTCAACTTAGATGTGTGGACTGCGTAACATAATTCAAAATATGTCACTTGTAAAGGATTCTAACTTTTACAAATCAAGATAATAGACGTGTTCTTTTTGCGTGTTGTCACGAGACTGTTTTTATTAAATTTTATTTCTTAACTCTAACATCAATTCTTACAACTAATTTCCAATAGAATCTTATGTATCGATTCTATTGGTTGATAGTTACATTTACTAACGTCTAATTGGTTAACCCAAATTAGACGTACATAATAATTTACAAATATTATTTATTTACTTACTGGTCATTTATTCGTATCTATTTCACAGTGGCACACATCTGGTAACCAACTGTATTGAGGACAAATCATATTGCATGCATAATCGCTTGCAATATGATCTGTGAAGTACTTAACACAAATTCATGTGTTCAGCATGCCACTATCCAAATTGTCAAATTGCATATTGAAATAATTAAATATGCATACAAATATTTTGTCATAAAGAAATGACAAAATAGACGAGTCAAATTTCTGACTCATAAATTATTTTATATTTGACAATTAGGTTTTTCGGTCATGCTTGATATTTGAGAGTTTTGGGTTGGCATGACACATTAAATACCGCACACAACGTATTGTGTGTGGTCATGGTTAATATGCCACTACACGCACAATAAATTTACATGTATAAGGGTTTTAAAAAGTTCCGGTATAAAACATTAAAAAATGAATAATACATAATTGAGTTATTAACAAACATGCTTGACAAAAATAATTCTCAACTTTGTTGTGTGGACCGCGTAACACATTTTAAAATATGTCATTCCGTCACTATTTAATAACAGAATATAATGAAATGGCGCACTGTTGCGCACAATAAATTTCACATGTATAAGGGTTATAAACAGTTCCGGTATAAAATATTAAAAAATGAATAATACATAATTGAGTTATTAACAAACATGCATGACAAAAATTATTCTCAATTTAGTTGTGTGGACTGCGTAACACATTTCAAAATATGTCATTCCTTCACTATTTATTAACAGAATATAATGAAATGGCGCACTGTTGCGCACAATAAATTTCACATGTATAACGGTCTTAAAAAGTTCCGGTATAAAACATTAAAAAATGAATAATACATAATTGAGTTATTAACAAACATGCATGACAAAAATAATTCCCAACTTTGTTGTGTGGACTCCGTAACACATTTCAAAATATGTCATTCCGTCACTATTTATTAACAGAATATAGTGAAATGGCGCACTGTTGCGCACAATAAATTTTCATGTATAAGAGTTTTAAAAAGTTCCGGTATAAAACATTAAAAAATGAATAATACATAATTGAGTTATTAACAAACATGCATGACAAAAATAATTCTCAACTTAGTTGTGTGGACTGCGTAACACATTTCAAAATATGTCATTCCGTCACTATTTATTAACAGAATATAATGAAATGGCGCACTGTTGCGCACAATAAATTTCACATGTATAACGGTTTTAAAAAGTTCCGGTATAAAACATTAAAAAATGAATAATACATAATTGAGTTATTAACAAACATGCATGACAAAAATAATTCTCAACTTTGTTGTGTGGACTCCGTAACACATTTCAAAATATGTCATTCCGTCACTATTTATTAACAGAATATAGTGAAATGGCGCACTGTTGCGCACAATAAATTTTCATGTATAAGAGTTTTAAAAAGTTCCGGTATAAAACATTACAAAATGAATAATACATAATTGAGTTATTAACAAACATGCATGACAAAAATTATTCTCAATTTAGTTGTGTGGACTGCGTAACACATTTCAAAATATGTCATTCCTTCACTATTTATTAACAGAATATAATGAAATGGCGCACTGTTGCGCACAATAAATTTCACATGTATAAGGGTCTTAAAAAGTTCCGGTATAAAACATTAAAAAATGAATAATACATAATTGAGTTATTAACAAACATGCATGACAAAAATAATTCCCAACTTTGTTGTGTGGACTCCGTAACACATTTCAAAATATGTCATTCCGTCACTATTTATTAACAGAATATAGTGAAATGGCGCACTGTTGCGCACAATAAATTTTCATGTATAAGAGTTTTAAAAAGTTCCGGTATAAAACATTACAAAATGAATAATACATAATTGAGTTATTAACAAACATGCATGACAAAAATTATTCTCAATTTAGTTGTGTGGACTGCGTAACACATTTCAAAATATGTCATTCCTTCACTATTTATTAACAGAATATAATGAAATGGCGCACTGTTGCGCACAATAAATTTCACATGTATAACGGTCTTAAAAAGTTCCGGTATAAAACATTACAAAATGAATAATACATAATTGAGTTATTAACAAACATGTATGACAAAAATAATTCCCAACTTTGTTGTGTGGACTGCGTAACACATTTCAAAATATGTCATTCCGTCACTATTTATTAACAGAATATAATGAAATCACGCATTGTTGCGCACAATAAATTTTCATGCATAAGGGTTTTAAAATGTTCCGGTATAAAACATTAAAAAACCAATAATACATAATTGAGTTATTCACAAACTTGTAATGAACCTACTTTTTCCTAGCCGGGGTAGTTCTCAGCCTAGTCCAAGGTCTTACAAGAAAATTTCTATTCGCGAGGACCCAGCGTTCAACTACTGTCGTTTCTACCGTTGAAGTAAGATGTCGTAACAAAGTAATTATTTTCGAATTCAAGTTTTTTCTTTATTAAACAATTTGTAATATATGTATAACAATCAATGTATTTTAAATAAAAAACAATTTATCAAATAATATCTTTACAATTACTCGTAGGTAATAATAAGCAAATAATATTTAACAGATTTCAATTTTATTGAACAATTTGTATTATATGTATAACCATAAATGTATTTTAAAATAAAAAAAACAATTTGTCAAATAATGTCTTTACAATTACTCGCAGATAATAATAAGCAAATAATATTTAACTGATTTCAATTTTTAAAAAAAATAATATTAATTAATCATATTTTAAGTTTAACGTTTTATAAATGCATTTTTGTGTTCACTTAAATACAACAAAATTTATAAAAAAACTCATAAAATGTTTTTAAATAAAAATATAAGGGAAGAAGAATTTCATAGTCGTGTGAAGATTACTTTGGTATTTCACTTAGAATTTTATGTAATATTTTTACATTCCTTAAATGTGGATTAAGTAATTAAATTTTTAATGTTACACTTTATAATTAATTAAGATTATATTTGCATATAACAGAATACATTTTTTTCACAAATATCTTGTTTTCAGTTGTTTAATTTCAATTTTTACAAAGATACATTTTTTTTCATAGATTCTATTTCATAAGAACTAATAATTCTTGAGCTTGTTGTGTTTAGAAAGTTTATGCTCCTATGCGCTTAACTTGAAGCCTTTACGATTGTGATTGCCTTGTTGTTACTTTTCTCATTTCCAGTTAAATGAATGAAATTTGTAGATATTCAATTATACAATTTGGAATTTGTTAATTTTTAAGCAATTCGTCCGATTTAAATAAAATAGCTTATAAATTCACGCTTATACATTGAAGTTACTTACGCGAAAATCTGCACTGTATTGTATACATATATAAGTCTTACCCTCTCTGGTACATCAGGGCTGCTTACAACGTCCAGCGATGATTATCAGGAAACGCCAATCAATTTAAACTTTGCCACGTATCGGAGACAAAGAGACACCCAAGCCGCGCCACGTCTTTTGCTTGTGGTGTCAACACGTTTATACGTTCGAACGAGCACCAGTACAAAATCTTTTAGTTGACCACTGTTAAAGCCGTCAACTATTTCTTTTATACTGTGGCTATTAACACTATTATCCCGAGATGCAAAAGTTGGCTAAGAAAATAGCACCAAAGTAAATTTTTATTAATAAAATCAAAGTTTTATTTGATACTTTATGCTCTTAAGCAATTTTTAATTTTACAAAAAAAAATAACTAAAGTTGAAAAAATCTAAATTTAGTATATAAATAATTTTTGAATAAATTATTTCTATATATGGACAAATAAAAAAACTAAATAATTAACACCACCGGTACGATGCGTTGCGTTCAACTTTACCACGAGCCAAGAGACCGAAAACTTCTCCGCTTGCGCCTTTTATTCTCCTTTTTTTCTAACTGCGTCGAGCGGACTTTTTTGCTAGCCGTTGTTCGGTCAATACCCTCAACATTTCCCCTCATCAGGTATTCTGTTGTTGACTTCTGAAAGCTTTAAATTACACTCGCAGCTTTTTTCTATTATCCGCTGCAATTTTTGGCGATCAACCGAAATGCACAAAACAAATTAATAAATGACATTTCTCATTTTTTTCTATTTTTGTTTTGATTATGCTTTGTTTTTTAATAAAATGTGTTTCATGCGGTTCGGAAAAATAATTTAAATTTATTTTAATTAATATAGTTCGAACTATATTAATTAAAATCAATATTCGTCAGGGTATTTCAAGGTATGTATAGCATATGTTAGATATGTTGGAGTACACAAAATCAAATTTTATTTAATTATAGTTATCTTTGACGTCAGCATTTTTTTTTTTAAAAACGTGTGAAATGCGTATTGTGGCAAGACTAAAATTTATTCAAAAAAAATTAGTCGTCACACTCCCTCCTTCCTTTACGAGAGGATATCAATACGGATATCTCCATTTCTGGCAATACGAATCAGTCGAGTCTTGCCGTCCCATGTCGCCTTGAATCGATGACGCCTGCCTCTGGACCACTTCTTTAAATCGTAGCCCTGCTTCTGTAGTATTCTCGCCGGGCTAAGGTCTTCATTCAGAAATTCAGCAGTGGTAACTTCATTAGTATGCTTTGATGTGATTGCTTTCTCGTGGGCGTTTTGCTGTTGTAGAATGGCTTTAGCGGTTGGAGGAGTTGCTGGACAATCCCAGTTGTTTATGGTTTGTCTCATAGAGTGTTGTATATGTCGCTGCTCATGGAAATGGTTCATGTAGTCATCTCTTGCTTCTGCATCACCTGACTTAAACGGCCAGCTTCGTTTGCGATAGTGCTTGTTGTCATTTTCTTGGCGGTTTAAAATGGTTTTGGCAATTGGAGGCGTTGGAGGGCAATCACTGCTATTCGTCACTCGAGGAGGTGTATGAAGTATGTCCCACCAATCAGGAGGGGCCGTGATCTGCAGGATGTCTTCCAGACGACTCTCGCTCACCTCATCTGACAGCGAATTTTCAGAATGATGACAACTATAAAGATAAACAAGATTAAGTAAGTGGTACAAAATAATTTTAAATTAACAATGATACTGTTTAATTCGACTTAGGTGAGCCGAAATTATTTTATCGCCATGTAGTTCACGCAGCTTCATTATGACCGGTGATACAAAGTCTATTACTTCATACGGTCCTGAATATTTCGGGGCTAATTTTGCATTAAAGCCGTCTAGCGCATTAGATAGTGGTTGTGAACGATTAAGTACCAGTGTGCCAAGTTCTGGTTTCCACTCCCGTCGTCGGAGGTTATAATATCTTGCCTGGTCTTGTGATGCTTTTCCCATGTTTCTGCTAGCAATAGCGTATATTTCCAGTAACTTTCGCGCTTTGTTATCGGGAGATTCTGTAGCTCTTCCAAGTCCTGGTGTCACTGCATCATATAATGTACTCGGCATTCGAAGCTCTCTACCTTAAGTAATATATGCCGGACTGAAACCTGTTGAAGACGAAATTGAGGAGTTTATCGCTAACGTGATTTCGGGTAAACACTCGTCCCAGTGTCGGTGGTCATCTATCGAGTTTTGCGCGATCATTGTTTTTATTGTACGATTTGCACGTTCAGTCGGGTTCTCCTGAGGTGTATAAGGGGCTGTATGTTGATGTTGAATGCCCAATCCGACAAAGAATTTTTGAAACACCTTGCTCGTAAATTGTGTTCCATTGTCTGTGACCAAGATCTTCGGAATCCCAAACCGCGCCATGATGTTTTCTCTGAAGGCTTTTTTAACACCGGCCGTCGTGGCGTTCCTCATTGGTATAATCTCCACCCATTTAGAGAACTTGTCAAAAAAATACCAACGCTACCGTATTTCCTTTAACTGAACGTGGTAAGGGCCCAATAAAATCTGCACATACTGTTACCCATGGCTCTTCTGGTAAACTCGTTAACATCTTTCCTGCACTAGGCTGTTGACTGACCTTGTATTTTTGACAGGTATCACACTTCCGCACATATTCTTTGATGTCGCGATACATTCCTGGCCAAAAATATCTCGATGTAACTCGAAGGATCGTTTTTTGATTTCCTAAGTGCCCTGCCGTGATATCATTGTGACACTCTTTTAATACTTGAGGCCGAATGGCTTGCGGTACACACAATTTCCAGCAAGGATGTCCCTCGTTGCTATAAGAGTTGGGTATACGACGGTACAGCTGATTATTTTCGATAGTATAGTCGGGGTATTTACTTGGATTATCGGTTATTGCTCTTCTCAAGTTCGTTAACCATATACAAGACTGTCCATCTTCTTTTTTCATATCAGGTATATTCACCAGGGCCAGTGTAGTTTGAGGTTGACGAGATAGTGCATCGGCGACGACATTATACTTTCCTTTTCTATATTGTACCCCAAAATTAAATTGTTGCAGCTCTAGCGCCCAGCGCGCGATACGACCAGTTGGATTTTCAATGTTGTTTAACCATTTCAGCGCCAGATGATCGGTTAAACTGCGACTTGCATAAGCTATCACCTTTTCTTCGCCGTCTATTTCTTGGGTCAATATTGCTCCAAGTCCAAAATTACTGGCATCTGTCTGCAATACAAATTGTTCGGTGAAGTTGGGGCACGCTAAAATTGGAGCACTCGTTAATTTTTCTTTCAACATATCGAACGCCACTTGTTGCTCTGACGTCCATTGCCATCGTTTACCTTTCTTTAATAATATCGTAAGGGGTTGTATTGTATTTGAGAAGTGTGGTACAAAACGGCGATACCACGAGGCGATTCCAATACACCGTCGTAGTTCCTTGAGGTCTTTTGGTACAGGTAACTCTTTTATGGCCGCAATCTTTTCAGGATCAGTGTGTATACCATGTGGTGTCACCAAATGCCCAAGATACTTTATTTCTTTCATGAAAAATTTACATTTCTGTACGTTGATTTTTAGTTTTGCACACCTTAGTCGATGGAATACCTTTCGCAAATTTTCCATATGTTCCTCCAGTGTATGACCAATTATGATGATGTCATCGAGATATGCAAAAGCAAAAGGTTCCATATCAGGTCCAATCACGGTGTCTAACGCTCGTTGAAATGTGGCTGGGGCGGAGTGCAGTCCAAAAGGCATCACGCGCCACTGAAATAGCCCTCGTCCAGGTACTGTAAACGCAGTATATTCTTTACTTTGTTCAGCCATTGGTATTTGCCAATACCCGTTCTTGAGATCAAGGCTGCTGATATATTTGGCGTCTCTGAGTTGATCTAGAATGTGTTGTATACGAGGAATTGGGTAGGCATCTGGTATTGAGTGTGCATTTACCTGACGATAATCTATGCAAAGTCGCCAACTACCATCCTTTTTCTTCACTAATACCACCGGTGAGCTATAAGGGCTATGAGAGCGTTCGATACAACCTTTTTGTAATAATTCATTTATTTCTTTGTCCAGTATTTGTTGCATGACCGGGTTTCGAGGATAGTATCTTTGCTTAATCGGTCTGTCATCTTTCATGGTGATGGAATGTGTGGTGATATTGGACAGTCCTTCAAGAGTGTCGAACTTCGCTAATTCGCGAGCTAAGACTTTGTCCACATGTTCCGATTCACTTACTGTAGAATTCAGCATTACCATCTCTCGTTTCACATTTGAAGTTTTACTAAGTTTGACTGTATTTTCCCCTATTTTGAAGATACTTGACGCCGAAACCAGGAAGTCCATCCCCAAGACCATATCATGTACCATTCCTTCTAACACTAATAGTTCAACTGCATAGTCACAGGCCCCGATTCGCAGTGATGTGTGAATTATTGTATTTATGTTCCGCGGTGAACCATCTGCCAAACGTACCACCAAATCTACTTCGTTGTGTTTGCCATATAAACGTTTTGCTATGCCCGGATGAATAAAACATTTACTGGCCCTTGTATCAACCATGGCTGTCATCTGTTGATCCTGAATGAATATTTTGATAAGAAGACGATTATTTTCAATTATGAATGGTTCTGAGACGGTGTTGGAATTTCGGTCACGCCCCTTGCTTCTGGACGGCGTGACCGCTGGAAGTTTCCCGGAACTTTTCGGCAGCAATCAATTGTTCGTACATCACGTCTGCCGCACTGCCAACAGAAGAGAATACGAGGGTTCTGACATCCTCGCGCTTGGTGTCCTTGTCGTCCACATCGAAAGCAAGCTGAAGCTAGGTTTATTGGTTCCACTGCTGCAAGTACCATCGGTTTATCTCGTCGTTCTGGTGTTGTAAAAGATTCCCTTGGTTTTCTGCTTTTTCCTTCGTCCCGAACTGCTTCATAGTCGTTAGCGAGTAATATAAGCTCTCGTAACGTACTAAACTCGCGTCGCTTTATATGCAGCCTGTATTCTGTTAAACTGTTTCGGTAGAATCGTTCAAGCTTTGCTCCATCGTCCATTTTCAAATGTTGCATCAACTTTTGCAATTCCAACACGTATGTTTTAAATGATTCACCAGGTTTCTGCATTCGGTTTCTTAACTCGTCTTCTAAGCGCTCGAAGTAACGATGAGGAAGGAAAAATTCTAGAAAATCAAATTTAAACTGCTCCCAGTGGTCCCAGTCCCCTTTATTGTGACGGAACCATACCAAGGCCTGCCCTTTCAGTAATTCTGGCATCGCACGAGGTAGCATATTTTTAGCAATATCATATCCACTCGCTAACTCTTCCACACGCTCCACAAACGCTAACGGATCGCCGCTCTCATCAAATCGGACCGCCCATTTTCTAGCCTGATCGATGACTGTTGCTTGCATGGTTCTAGGTTGTGTATATGGTACGTGTAACGTATGTTGCGTGTACTGCTGCTGATGTAAAGGAAGAGTCAATTGTGGAATATTATCTTGGCATCGCTCCGTTGTCTGTTCTGAGGGTGGCAATGGTATTTCCTCCACGG
>NW_024031845.1:0-13583 GCF_002237135.1 Teleopsis dalmanni | reverse complement strand
CGGGTCTGGAAGTTGATAGGAATCTAAATACAAACAAAAATAAATTTAAACAGACGATAAACTACATCACAAAAAATGAATTCCATACTTCACAAATGTGACCTTTCAGTATTTTGACCCATTCCTGAACAATGGCTTTCTCCAGTGCATCCATACTGGCATATTTTTTAGTCCTCCCTCACCTTGCTAACCAAAATGGCCCAGATGGAGTAGTCCATCAGATTTTTATCATGCGAATTAGAAAGTCATTATGTGAACGAAATGGCGTGTGGAACATGATTTTTTAAACATTCTTGGTTTATATGAGCTTTATGTGACGGTGTCGAGTCTTATTGGCACATCTATGGTTTACCACCGAAATTTTTGCGTGTTCACGACTCCAAAGCAACTTCCAAAACATTTTCCCGATAAAGTAACGCATTGATTTTGCGCTTGTCTTCTATTCAGTTAGGATCGGTTAAAAACACAAAAAATAAGCTATGGTCACAATTCTTGGCTCTAATGTGAGCCAGTACCAGGTAGATTTTCTATAATATATTATTCTACTACGTTTCTATATTCAGTTTACATCTTTGTTTGTGTAGTTTTCTATTAATGCAGACAATTGTTTATTTAGACAACTGGGTGTATGTGAGAATATGCCATAATATTTCTGTTACTACGGCTATTATAAGAAAAATTTCTCTAAATAAATCTTTTAAGGTACCACAGTTATATACAGGGTGATTAAATTATTTACATACTATATTATTGTATATATTTTTTTGCTGCTTTCTTCCCTTAGATTTTAAACAAAATGGACCTTCAAGCTCAGCGTTGTTTATAGTGTATAAAAATATTTCAAAGATCAACTCAACTCTACAGTATATAAAAAAAACCAACTCTATTCGGATTACGTTTAGCGGATAACGGGAAAATCATTATCAATATAATTTTATTTATTTACTTTTTTATTTATTTATTTAAATAATTTTAATAATTTAATTATTTATTTTATTATTTATTATTTAAATAATTATTATTATTTAAATAAATAAACGCAAATAATCGATCTACAGTGTTTACTACTCGTAACATAATTGATTAATCCCGGGTCCAAAGGTTAGGGGGGTCTGCGCGATTAAGAAAAAATATGTGGAAAACTGAATCGCAAACGAAAATCGAGATTAATCAATTAGACGCAATTGTCAAGAACTTGGATTTTATTATGACATCATCTGAAAAATTCTATATAAAGATTTGCATTTCAGTGTATATTAAAATTAGTCAGGCAAAGAAATTCAGACCAATAAGATATTATGGAGTAGAAATTTTGCAGAACAATTTGAAATACCTATATTATTTAATGGAAATATATTTTATCTTTTACAATAAAATCTGTTTCTAGTTAAATTGTTTCGTAAATAATTAAAATAGTAGCATTTTGAATAAAAAAACGCATATTATCATAAAACAAGGTTATATGTATATAGATCACCTGTTTGTTGCGATTTATGGTCCAGCTCACAATGTACTACACTTTTTTGAAAACGAAAATAATATTGCATTTATCTCCAATATAGAACGCCACAGAAGTATGATTACTGATTACTTTGTGGCATGAATTAGATGTTTTTGACTTGAATGGTATGGTTTCAACAAGAATGTAATACAAATCTTATAACTCGCGAGGTATTGTGATCAATTTATTTAGGGAAATGTTTAATAATCGTTTGAGCTCAAGAAATTTCGATATGAACTGGCAACCAATATTTGGCGTTATAACCCCATTGGACTTTTTTTCTTTGAGATTATGTTAACATATGGTTTTATTTCATAAACCACATATTGTCAATGACCTTAAAGTCAACAATATTTATGTTATTAGTGAAATAAAAACAGATTTATGGTATGTAAAAATCTGACTATAAATTAGTGTTCTAGATTTGGATTTTTGAAAATTCAAAGGCAGTCGTCAATTGTTTACATAAAAGCAATTTTAAATAAACATGTGATTTAAATATCTAAAACAAAACCATTTGGATACAATAGAATACAATAGATTTTGTTGTTATTTCAAATTAAAAACATAAGGTTTTATTTGATCATCATAAAGCTTTTATTTAAGTTTATGTTGAAGCTTTTACTATAATAAATGACATTTATTGCAAATATCATTTATTTTGTTCCCGAAACTAAAATCAGCTCTCCGGGATACTGATTTCAAGACAAATGAAATGACTAAGCAAAATTTGTGGAAGGAGTTGAAATGTGAAGCTGCTCATACAAAACGTTTTAAAAAACTAAAGTACTGGCTTATACTAGGTGGATTTATAAGTACCTAACTTCACAAAAGGTCGCAACTCCAAAACAAAATCAATTATATTTTGTAAAAGTTTCGATTTCATCAGATGTTAGGTTAACTTTTTGCAAAAAATTGAAATAGTGCACCTTGGTGATTTTTTATAAAATGGAAAAAATTGAATATTGTTCAGTATTAAAATTTCTCTATTTGATTGGAGGACCAATACTATATATTTATTTGATTGGACACAAAATTTATAATAATAATCTAATTAAAAATTACTTTTGTCCAATGACAAAAAATCCACTTTAAATAGAAAAGGAGTGGAAAGTGCAAATTTTTATTGTATTATTTTTTATAATTTATTAGGAATATTATTAGGAAGAATTATTTCAATTATTTTTATTTTATTATTATTATCATTTTATTATTTTTAATATTTTTATTATTTTTAATATTTTTATTATTATTATCATTTTATTATTTTTAATATTTTTATTATTATTATCATTTTATTATTTTTATTATTTTTAGTATTTTTATTATTTTATTATTTTTATTATTTTTATTATTTTATTACAAACCGAATTGATTTGATTTACAAACAGAATAGTATTGAAATTTAACAATTAAAAAATAAAAATATAATTAATAATTTAATTATTCTACAGTTGTTTTATGATTTTGTTCTAAAATAAACGCAGCAAGTGAATTTGTTAATAAAATATTTACAGCAAAGTACAAAACTCCACCAAAATGTGTGAACATATAAGTCAAGTACGGCTTTGAGTCAGTTGGTTAAGGAGCACTGACTCTGAGCTTCAAATTTGGCAGGGCACGAGTTCGATTCCTGGTACTTGCAGTCTCATAAAATAATTTACGACTAAATTAAATACAAGAATTATATCCAAGACCTCTGATGATGATTATTTGGCAATACTAGAAGAAACAGCTGTATGGTCAGCCAAAAATTTAATTAATTAAAATAATATAAAATGAATTTTTGTTGTTGTAGTTCACTACTTTTCGAAAACCACATTATTGATATATTATTATTTTATTATTGTTATTTTATTATTATTATTTTTTATAATTATTTTATTATTATTATTTTTTTATTGTTACTTTATTATTATTATTATTATTTATTTACTCATTTCTTGAAGAACATATGAACCTCAGAATGCAGCCAAATATTTCAAAACAATTAAAATAATATATTTAATATTCCTTTCTTTGAACTGATACCGATTTTATACAAAATAATATTAATATTTTAATATATCTTTTAAATTTATTACAGATTACTTTTTTTAATTGTGACTAATTGATAATGTATTAGAAATCAAGTAAATATTTAATTATAAAAAATACAGAAAAAAATTGATGTGTGGGAAAAACCCGGGCTTGAAGTTTTAATCTTTCAATCAAACTACATCTTTTTTACAATTTTCTATGAATTTGTTTAAACAATCTGCAAAATTATAATATAATTGAAAGATTACTTATCAGTTTAATGAGAAATATTTTTATTCATAAACGAAAGATTGTCGCTAATGTTATATTTGATGTTATTGTTAAAATAGTTTTAAGAAAAATATTTTCTATAATACACTAATTATTACATCCTGACACAAGCAACACTATATTATTATTTCCGTTTTTTAAAGAAAATTTAAATATATTTGTGCTATATACATAGAAGTATCTTCCACTCGTACTTATGTGTAACAGTTTGAAAGAAGAATATATTTTCAATTTAATTAACATACGTTTTCATTTTTCAAAAATAATATTAATAGTTAATTCATTATTATTATTATTTTTATTTTCAATTAAAATTTATTATATCTATTATTAGTCTAAGAAGTATACACCAAATTAATAATAATAATCTTGAGCCGCTATCTTGAGGAACAACAGCTAATGTTCCACAAGGAAGCGGCTTGAACCCTTTACCTATATACTTGACACATCTGATATCTTAATAAGTGATTTAGGCATTTGTATGTCAAAACAGAAATATCGGTAGCCAACTTCAGACTATTTTATTTAGGATGAAGAAATGGTTGGCATTATAGTAAATTACATATAGTCAAGTAATTTTTATCTCTAATTTGAGTATATCTCTTGCAGCGGACTAACTAAGCGCAAGCCAGTTCAAGTCAAAAATAAAGCCTTCAATTACACTTAGAGAAAGTCTCGTCTAGTCCTAGAGTACAAAGTACAGCTTTTTTAAATTATTATGGACTAATAGTATCCAGCTATTTTTTAATCCTAGTATCTTCAATGTTGAAATGCTCCACAAAGAGCAAAAATAAAAAAATAACATTGTCAAAAAAAATATATTGCTAACAATTATTGGCGTCCTATGCTATATTAGAAATGAAAGTATCCTTTCCACTACGCCCATACTTTCTGGCTTAAATAAACTTAACCCGATAGATATTAAGTCTCTCGGTTACATCTCTCTCCCCTGATTACTGGAATGAAGTTTCCACATTACTTTGGAATGCTTCTCCATTCATTCCTAAGAGCTGGTTTTAGTGGGATCAAGTCTCCCACTGTGAACTTCAATGCTATCCACCGGAAAAAAAAACCGATAGCTACAAACCTAAACATTTTAATAAAGAAAACAGTTATGTATTTTTAATTTAAAAATATATTTAAGTAAATATACAACTATTTCCAACAGATCGTGATAGGTACGATGGGCGCAATTTTAAAATTTTAAACATATTTAAGTATAGACAACTACTTCCATCACATCGTGATAGATACGATAGTTGCAATATATGATCACAATCCAGCTCTTACATATAATATATAACTGTAGTCAGTGTAGCTTGGTACAATGGACTTAGTCATTTATTTTTTTTTTTATCAATTATTATTAAAAGTTTTATACATAGGCAAATAACACATTCTATTCAATGCAACAACTGTCACAGGGTTATATAGTGTAAACAAGTTGTTTATAATCTATACAAGATTATTAAGTACATACCCGTTTTCGTCTACCATATAGCAAAGATATAATGACTATATCAGGTGATATCTTAATTATTAAGCATTATCTCAGAAATTACCAATTTGTGATATTACCAAAGTGATTCTACAGAAGTTAATAATTTGTTTGGAATCCTAATGGGATCATGTGGTACCACCAAGAGCAAAGGTGGCCTTAAACTACCTAGTTATCCTCTCAGCTAGTACACTTAAATAATATATGTTTTATTATGTTATATTCAGTATATTCCGTACTTAACCAATATCATTCCAATATTATAATAATTACAAAATCATTTTTTATTCAACTTGTAAGTTGTTGAAAAAATTATAGAATTATTGGAAAAAGTTTCTGACACTTTAGAAGTATAAAGTTCAATATTAAAATTAGTGATTGATTTTATTGAAAAAATATTTTTTTTTAATAAAATGAACTTTAGCTATTTTTTCTCTACGATACGTGATTCATTTCTGTGAAGTTTTGAAGGCTGAGTCATGCACGTTGCAGGCAAGTTTACAATTATGGGCGAGCAGCTGTGAAAGTATTTAAGGAGGAAATACTTTCTCCCACATAAATGGAAATTATTTTCCACTTTTAAGTACTTAATACATTACGGATTGATAAACAAATAAGAAAGGAAAAAATACCCTTACATAGATCCTTTCAAATTAAAACATAATGAAGGTGGATGAAAAGCATGCATAAGGGTTTAACGGAATTGTAAGGGTATTTTTATTTGAATGTAGACATTGAACTTCAAATTCCTTTGGAGTACTTTATAAATATTGAATGGGAACAACAAAAAAAATATTGCAATTAATTAAATATATTTAAACTACTTTATTCAGTCATATTATAAGCATTATGAGTTAAGTACTAATTCTGCTTGAGCATTTCCTCTTATCACATTCTGACTTTAACATCTCAAACTCTAAAGTTTATGATATGAATTCATAGTAGTTAATCAATCATAAGGTCGAGACCTCAGATAAAACAGAACACTACATATGGCCAACATAACAGTAAAGGCGAGGAGAATGAAATAAGTGTATTAAGTTAGCTCTATCTCTATGTTAAGTAGGTTTACTTGTCGACGATTAGACTTTCTTAATAGTTTAAGTAAACTATCCGAAGTCCTAGTAAAGTAACTCTTAAGAATTGTTCAGAACTCTAAAGGGCTTTTTAATCGATGATTTAAGATTGATCAATTGCCTAATGGAATATGATTTTACATTATCATCGTTTTATACTCCCTAAATGTGAACATATTCAACTATACTTCACTAAGAAACCTGGCCACTTCAATGTAGTGAGTTCAAAGTTTAATTGGTCGAGGGTTTGTGTGTGTAAAAGGACAGGTGAACAGATGGGCGACGTCATGGGGAGACGTGTTTATGCGTGACAAGTAATTGTTTAGCACTCGGCTATATCCTGATCTCAATTGAGCTAGAACAGTTCCTGCTGCACGGGGGAGATAAAGTTCATCTGGGGAGATTTCCGGAGTAGACCTATTAAGAACTTTGTTGTCTGACAACTTAGGTCTTGAAGGAGATACTGCATCTGTGTGGAGGGTCTTATGTCCACGTTTATATTCGATGTTAGTACTGATGTTAGTTTCATTGCAAAAGGTGTCGACATAATTATTAAAAGAGAGGAGAGATCGACGAATGCAGGAGTGCAAAATAGATCAAGCTGGTTGCAGTGCATAAAGGTCTTAGCGTAATGCATAAACCATTACTTTATATTATCTCATATACTTAGTAGAAGCTACTTTAATCAATTTTCTAATAATATCCGAACTTACCTGTGTATCATTTAAAATTTCCAAGTGTTCTCCTTTACGAAAACTTAAGTCCTCGTCAGTACGTGCGTCGTAGTCGTATAAGGCGACAAATATTTTTGCATTTGCATTGGAAGTCTCATTTTCTGGAATCTGTGGAACAGGACGTATTTGCTCCTGCGGTTGGCCAATAGGCATTGTCAGTTGCTGTACGCCGGTGACACCCACACCAGCGGGATCGTCAAGTTGATTCCGCTCCACATGTGTCTTGTCGATGTCTGGTTTCTCTGTGCGTAGGCAATTGCCCATTTTTTTTTCTCTTTTTTGTTGTTTTTTTTACACTTTACAAAACTTTAAACACTAAACGTTATATTTTTTTTATTTACAATAATATTTCGTTGTTTATATTAATTTTAATAATAGAATATTTAAGGGTGTTGGCACTTTATATTTTACACTGGGAATAATTATTATCGTTTGCACGCCCTTCTGCATTTATATTTACTTTATTTTTTTTCTTTTCTTTTCTTAAATGCAACCAATTCATTTGTGTGTGTATGTAGACATTTGAATGTTTATGTGCGTTTTGTTTAACGTTTAACTGATGCTGTGGGGGATAAAAAAATTTTTGTTGAAAAAAAAATGCAAAATAGAACTTATAATGAAAATAAAATTGTATTGTTTACTTTTTAGATATATTAACACACTTTTTAATACATAAAAAACCGATTTAAGAAATAATATATTTTGTGTTTACGATTGCCGATGTATAGAAATGCTCCGTTCATACAAAGTCACAATACAGGCAACATTGAATGAATGGAATTTTTGACAATTGTAAACTAATAAATTCGATGCGGCGAATTAAATGTAGGGGAAAAGCGCGTAAAACAATTCACAATTGCAGCAATTATGCTGTCAATACAACAAAAAAAAACACAAGTGGTCTGTACAAAAAATAAAATAAAAATAAATCTTGTAAAAGATAAAATACAAAAACTTTTCTTTTTTTTTGAAGAAACCATACATTTAATATTGTTTTGAATTTAAGCTAAAATCATAACTAAATAATTAAAAAGCAGCGAAAATCTGTGTTAGAATTTTATACAACTGCATTCCACTTTATATTTATTAATCATGCATTCTTGTTTATTACAAACATTCATGAAATTTTAATGCAACACTTTTTGTCCAAACACCTGTTAAACATATTATTGCACATTTGTTTTTTATTTTTAATGTTATTCGTGTGCAGACAGCATATAAAATATTGGAGAAAAAAAAAATAGTTAAAAATTTCACGCAGACACAAGCATTCGTTCGTTTTCTCTTTTGTTTTTGGTATTCGTAGTACTTGGCTACTCCACCTTATAATTTCATTGCTTTGGATTTTTGGCGTTAATCGCACACATTCCGCGTTAATATTAGAAATATAATAAATATTTCTTTGTTTTGATATTTTCTTCAAATTTAATTTTCACATTTTTCTTATAATTTTTTTATTTATTTGAATACATTATTCTCTTGCGACTACTGGTACAAGAATATTGGACACACACGACACGAACTCTACGAAATGAATGCTGCAATTAAAAAAGATGTTGTAGGCTGTCGTTTAGTGCCATTCACAATAGTTCATAATTTGTATGTCAACATACAATATATTTTAGTCATACTGACAGAAATAGTTTATTGGTAATATATTAAAATTTTATAATTAGCAATAATTATTAAATTATTATAACATAATTTGTAATTTTTTTCACATACATATATAAATAGGTATTAGTATATGCGTAAGTATAAGTAATATGTGCATATATACATATGTATTTTTATTAAATAATGAGTTTATTTAATATAGCATTTACACTGGCCTCAAATGGCTCATTTTGTTCAAAAATCAAAAATGAGAAGCAAATGACTCACTTTTGCATACAAAATCTCAAGCGCAAATGAGATCTATTGGATCTCATTCTGTATAAATAAGCTCCAACGAGATTAAAATGAGTTCCAAATATGTTCCAAATGCAAATCAATACATTGAACATACCCTAAATAAAAGTTGTTTTGAGAAAGCTGTTTCTGACATATTTACAAAAAAAAGGTAAACAAATGTTTCATGGTTGCATTACCTTGAAAGCGATGCACCTCTTTTTGAAACTTCTACTTCCCAAAAAAAAAATTAATCGAAGCTTAATTAAGTTTTCAGTCTGAAAATATATTTAACCTTCATCCAACATTTTTGTGGCACAGACCAAAAATCAAATCAATAGGCAAGACGAAAAATCAGCTGTTTGGAATAAGAACAAATGAATTACAATGAATGTAAACGCTTTCAAATGACTCATTTGAAAGGAATTATTTTCGGCCAGTGTAAACGCCATATAAGATTCACAGAACTGCTATTAAAAAAAATTTTTTTTTTATATCTAGGGCGAAGGACCTATGAAAATTAATTTTAATGTTAGCTCACAAATAAATAAATAAAATAATAATAAATTTTTTATAAACAACAATTTAATAATTAATTTTAAATTGATTTCTATAGATATAAAATATTAAAAATAAAAATAATATATATATTTTTTAATATATTACAATCTGAACTCACCAAATTTTTATTGTGACTTCACACAAAAAAGTGCGAAAATGGTATTTTAAAATTGCGTTTAAAACTCCACTCAATGGCAGCGTTAGGACCGCCATCGACGGATTCGCACCATAGAGGACTCGTATATAGTTGTACATATATCTTAAAATCTTAGCTACACTTACCAGAGAAAAAATGATTTGGTTATATATACAGTCTAAAAGAAGATTAAAGAATATAATTTAGAGGAAGTATATCCGAATGTCTATATAGTAACCAAAATCATGATCTCAGTTTCTGCTGAAATAAGTTTCTCAAAGTTAAAATTAATTAAGACCAAGCGATGCTATCTGCATTGGCAATTATATCAATTAAAGCGAAAATAGCAGCTGGTGCAAATTATAATATATTTAAAAAAAAAATTCAGTGGATCTAAAAGTAGAAAAATGCATTTATATTTATTTTTATTGGATAAAGAATAAAATTTTTAAAAATGCTTCGGTGTATTTGTGAATCTAACATACATAATTTTATAACTCGGTAATAAAAGGGGCCTAGAAATTCTGATGTCGCTAACATCCAGATTTGGTCTAGCTTCGCCACTGACTCCTCTTTTTAACTCCTTTAGCTTTAAAATGCTCTGAGTTGATATAATCTGCTAACAATATAAATCATACTGATTTGTTATAAGCAATTAATAAGAACACTATTTTTATACTCACTCCTCATTTTGTCCGTAATCTCAATCTCAATCATAGAAACAGCATCATGTTTTAAATTGGGTTAGCTTTAACTCATTATATTAAATGAAATGTATAATTTTGTTTTTGTATTTTAAAAAAATACGTGTATACAAAAACTAATTCCATTTAAAATAAACCAATTTGATTTGGCATGATCCAATCAGATCGATGGCGGTTGTCTCATTGAACGCGTTTAATTATAAAAACATGTTATTTCACTCAATTTATTGTAACTTAAAATTAAATTAAATTCTAAATTTATATTTAATTAAAAACAATATGATATTTCATAAACTATTATGTACTCATGTGATATAAGTTATCAAAAACTTTAAATAAAAATATTTACTAAAGAGTAGGCAACTCTATTCCGTTTTCATTCCGGCGAATAATATATTTCTATTCCTTTTACTCACACACGAAACTTCGAAAACAATAGGTTTTAGTTTATTTATAATTCACAATAACAAATTTGTGGTGAAAAATTTTATATTTTCAACATTATGAATTTTTAATATACCATTTATTTGAAAATTTATATATTAAATATATATTAATATATATTAAATATATATATATTAATATATATATTAATATTATATTAATATATATATATATATATATTAATGTATATTAAATAAATTAATATGATATATAATATATCAATATGTAATATATTAAATAATATACATTTTAAATGTATTTTAATATATATGAAATATATATTGTAAATGTATATGTACAGTATATTAATATATTATATTATATACAATATATGTTAATATATCTCTGTTTTTATTATATATATATTTTTTTTATTGCACATTATTTACAGACTATCAATAGTAGAGAGGAATCATTACATATATAAGCATAGGTATAGCTTTATATTATGATACCGTAATGATAGTTATATATAAGAATAATTTATTAAAAATACAGAGAAGTTCTTATACGATTTTCTGTGGTAAAATATAAAATTTAGTACACAATAAGATAAAATATATGGTACTAGTGAATCATTGGAGATTACCCTGGAAGCCTTTTAGCATCCGTGTTAGCTTTTAGTATATGCTTTTAAGTAACAGTAGTAAACATACTAAACAGAACAGATGTCTGGACAATAATAAATTTCTTTATCTGTCCATGGAATATATAAACTGTTTCTGTGGCTAACGATGTATGTACATATATGACATATGATGAAAAAGTAATCGAAATTTAATGTTTGATTTTGTTAACACTTCTACACAGTATGGAAAATAGGATAATGAAATGTGTAAACTACATTTCACTCCATCATTTAATTCATTATATTATTCCTCAATGCAAAATTATATCCCAATCCTCAACTCTGAACAACAACAAGATTTGGGCTTCTATATTAGTATTCACTGTTTAACAATCTCATCTAGTAAGCTAAACTAAGTATAATATATTCTTCTTTGTGTTGGAGTGTGTCCATCTTTACTATATTGGTATTTCCTAGTGGATTTTAGTGGTTGGCTCCTTTGGGAACATTCACCATTACAATTTATCTTATCGGTATGATAAAAGCAAATAAAAAAATAAAAATTTCTTTGAGAAGTTCTTTAATTATCTTCTAACTGTTTAATTTACAGACACATTATTTTAAGTTTCAAATTTTTTTGGTTGAAATATAAATCTTTTATGACCAAAAAATTTAATATTAATTTAAATAGAAATAAAAACACTATAATTTATTATTTATATTTAAAAACAGTTAATATTTTATTAAAAATATTTGTTCCAACATTTCGACTATCTTCGATAGTCATCTTCAAGGAAACTAAACAAGATATACAATGTTCCATTTTTATACCGGAAAATTACAAAGAAAAATCATACAATAAATAATAATGACAACAAGAAGAAAAAAATAACAATAGAAAAAAAGAAAAAAAATTACAAAAAAAACATATACAAACATCCTGTGTAATTTGTTTATAATATTTCTAAACGCCCAAGCACAGTTGTCCGTATCCCTTTTATAATTTAGTCTTATACTATTACGAATTTTAGGTATTGGGAGCAATATTGGAACAAATTTTTTTAGTTAATCACAAAAAGCCACTATCATTAACGTTAACAATTTGGAGGTACACACTTTCAGTTCCTCATGAATATTGCTTCTACAGCACTTAGGCTTGCTTATATGTATATTGCTTCTCAAGCAAATAAGTTATAAACTACATTTATATATACATATATGCTTGGAAATTTACATAAGGCAGAGATATCGATTATGTATAAAATTAAAGTATTCAAAATTTTTTTTTTTAAAATTCCACTTAATATTTAGAATAATCTTATATCAAAAATAATCAACCTTGTGACATATCGGGTCGTTCTGAATTTGTAGTGTTATAAGGACTTTCATCATTTGATAAATATACATCAAAATCAGTGGACAAATCATTTAAATTATTATTTTCTTTAAGTTTCTGAACGTTAGTCCCCACAGCCTCTTTTACATTTTGTTCCCCATTTAAAACTTTCGTTTCTTGTGGAATTTGATTTTTATGATGGTTGTTTCCTTCTTGTGACATGTCCGTTTGTTGTAAATTCGTACTGATATATGGACCTTCATTATCTAAATATTCATCAATATCAGCAGACGAAATATTTAAGTTATTAACTTTTTCAAGCTGCTCCACTTTGGGTTCCTTCTCGTGATGTGCTGATCTATACATATGACTTGCTTTTGATTCAATATATACTAATTTCATTTCTTGTGGAATTTGTAATTCCTCTTTAAAATTTTGTTCCACATTTAGGACTTTCGGTTTTTGTGGAATTTGATTTTCATGCTCTTGTGCACTATGTCTCTCTTGTTGCCTCACCAGATCGTAATATAAACCACGTTTCGACATTAATTCATCATGTTTACCGGACTGAAAAGGAAATTTGGTTTCATAAAAAAAAAAAATACAATTGCCTAGAGAATTTATTTACCTCAACTATTTTGCCCTGATCCAGCACTACAATTAGATCAGCATTTCGAATGGTTGATAAACGATGCGCTATAACCAATGTTGTTCTATTCAGTACCGCCGTATCAAGTGCTTTTTGTACTTCCGCCTCACTTGTTGCATCTAGAGCGCTTGTTGCTTCATCGAGTATTAAAATTTTTGGATTTTTAAGCAGTGCAC
>NW_024031844.1:0-13608 GCF_002237135.1 Teleopsis dalmanni | reverse complement strand
TGGTTTATCATAACCAAACGTAACTGTAAATAAAGAAATTTAACATGAATCGGACTAGAAGAAAAATTGAACGCCCAAAGAATCCCTACTCAACCGGTAATATATTTTCGAGATGGAGTTTCTGGTGGATGAGAAAAATATTTCATAAGGGTTTGCAAGGACCACTTGAAGAGGAAGAGTTATATCAGCACCGTAAAGACTTAGATAGTGAACGAGTAACTACAAAGTTTTCGTAAAAACAAGACGGTGCAATAATCCGTTCGCGTAGTTTAACTGCTGTGTATTTTATTTTAGAAGATTTAGTGTTTTCAGCAGAGATCGTAGGCAAACGTATTCGTGCCAAATTGGATGGCACCCAAATTATATATAAAGGTGCATTTGGATAAGAATCTACAAACGACCATTGAGCACAAAGTAAGTGTTAAATAACACTTATTTCATTAAATCTTTTTTTGCGCTTGTGTTTTTTGCTGTTTAAAATTAGTGGTCCAATGTTTCGTTTACGCTTCATTGCTCAAACTGAATTGTAGCTTATTCATATATTGGTAACATTCATCAAATTTAATGAGTGTAGCAATTAACTTGCAGCAATTAATTCAATATGTCTAAATAATAATAATTCATTAAACAGAATAATATAACAATTTTGCATGATTTGCATAAGGATAAGGAATTATTTGAAAATAATTTCTGTTGTACGAATACGAGAACGAGTACGCATAATTACCGTACATTGTCTATAAAGATTTGTTGTAACATTGAAAAAATATTGTAAATTTTTTGCATTGCTATTTACTGTTATTCACGATTTAAAAAATTTTTGTTGCATTTACCATATTTGAGTGGCTGCTCGTGTCGGTTATCTTCATTTCATTGAACTTCGAATTTATTACTACATTTGGTTTATCATAACCAAACGTAACTGTAAATAAAGAAATTTAACATGAATCGGACTAGAAGAAAAATTGAACGCCCAAAGAATCCCTACTCAACCGGTAATATATTTTCGAGATGGAGTTTCTGGTGGATGAGAAAAATATTTCATAAGGGTTTGCAAGGACCACTTGAAGAGGAAGAGTTATATCAGCACCGTAAAGACTTAGATAGTGAACGAGTAACTACAAAGTTTTCGTAAAAACAAGACGGTGCAATAATCCGTTCGCGTAGTTTAACTGCTGTGTATTTTATTTTAGAAGATTTAGTGTTTTCAGCAGAGATCGTAGGCAAACGTATTCGTGCCAAATTGGATGGCACCCAAATTATATATAAAGGTGCATTTGGATAAGAATCTACAAACGACCATTGAGCACAAAGTAAGTGTTAAATAACACTTATTTCATTAAATCTTTTTTTGCGCTTGTGTTTTTTGCTGTTTAAAATTAGTGGTCCAATGTTTCGTTTACGCTTCATTGCTCAAACTGAATTGTAGCTTATTCATATATTGGTAACATTCATCAAATTTAATGAGTGTAGCAATTAACTTGCAGCAATTAATTCAATATGTCTTAATAATAATAATTCATTAAACAGAATAATATAACAATTTTGCATGATTTGCATAAGGATAAGGAATTATTTGAAAATAATTTCTGTTGTACGAATACGAGAACGAGTACGCATAATTACCGTACATTGTCTATAAAGTTTTGTTGTAACATTGAAAAAATATTGTAAATTTTTTGCATTGCTATTTACTGTTATTCACGATTTAAAAAATTTTTGTTGCATTCACCATATTGAGTGGTGCTCGTGTCGGTTATCTTCATTTCTTGAACTTCGAATTTATTACTACATTTTTGGTTTATCATAACCAAACGTAACTGTAAATAAAGAAATTTAACATGAATCGGACTAGAAGAAAAATTGAACGCCCAAAGAATCCCTACTCAACCGGTAATATATTTTCGAGATGGAGTTTCTGGTGGATGAGAAAAATATTTCATAAGGGTTTGCAAGGACCACTTGAAGAGGAAGAGTTATATCAGCACTGTAAAGACTTAGATAGTGAACGAGTAACTACAAAGTTTTCGTAAAAACAAGACGGTGCAATAATCCGTTCGCGTAGTTTAACTGCTGTGTATTTTATTTTAGAAGATTTAGTGTTTCCAGCAGAGATCGTAGGCAAATGTATTTGTGCCAAATTGGATGCACATTTTTTAAACATAGTTTCATTAATATTGTTATTTTGTTGTTGTAGACTTAAAACCTTATTTGAGAGATTTGCACATAACTCGAGCCCTTGAAATTGAATTCGGTACTAAAAAGGTATGCACATTTTTTAAACATAGTTTCATTAATATTGTTATTTTGTTGTTGTAGGCTGTTATAATTTATGTACCAATTCCACAACAAAAAACTTTCCAAAAGATACAAATTATTTTGGTGCGTGAACTTGAAAAAAAGTTCTCTGGATTAAATTTATTATTTATAAAAATTTCTTGCGAATGCTCCAATTTACTAACAACACATGTTAAACTAACAGATCACAAACACTATTTTCATTACAGCTATAATTCTTATACTTCACACTGTTAAAAAAAAATCTGCACCGATATGTTAATTATGAATAAAATAAAAATTCCTTTTACTGTTTCAGCAATCATTACCGACAGCGTCGATAATCTAGATGTTACTTACACTGTCGATAACGAAAGTAATAAATCCATAAAATCCGTATAAACCATAAAATCCGTACATAAAATACTTAAAAAAAGCATAAAATCATAAAATCATAAAATCATAAAATACAACAATAAAAATATATAATAAAAGCAACTACTACGCAAGAAACATAACAAAAAAATAAAAATATTAAAATTACAATTAAAAAACAAAACACTCAATAAACAAACAATAGAATTATAAAATACACAATAAATATATAAAACAACCAATAAACATATAAAACATTCAAAAAAAATAAAAATTACAATAAAAATTTTAAATATACAATTAAAATACATAATAAACAAACAATACAATTATAAAATTAACAATAAACATATAAAGCAAACAATAAAAATATAAAACATTCAACAAAAATTGTTGTGCAAGCGATGTTTGCAAATTTTCTTTTTATCTTCCCTTTCTGTTAGCAGAAGTAGCCAATTTCCTCAAAGAATTACTATTTTGAATCTTAAATTATTATTTGTTAATTTCAGAGCTACCTCAAACAAAATAAATCAAAACTTATATGCTTTGTTAATTAAAAGCCTGCAGTAAATTATTGAAATCCAATGCATTTAAAAATGTACGCATGTACATGTAAATGAACTGCATGTAAAACAAAATTTTTGAACGTGCAGCCAAAAATTGCGACATCAGAAGCACATTAGCCTATACGATATCTAGATATACTATAAAATATTATTATATATTTACATAGCTTCCTTAGCAAAAAAAAAAAATTGATTTTAGAATGACTTTAAAAACTTTATCTAAAGTACATACATATATATTTGATGCATGAATCAAACCTTTTTAGTGGTTCATTGAATTCTTTTTTTATAATAAAATTATTTGCGAATTAATTTAAGGATTAAGTTTGCAGAAAAAAAGATTTTTTTTTTCTTAATAAATTAATAATAGTAAATAATTACACAAATTTACCGGCTAAAAAATTCTTTTATGAGTTCATTTAATTTTTATTTCGACGAAATTCATCGGAATACTCTAGAAATTCATTTAAATCAGTGTCAAAAATGTCTTTAAAATAATTATTTTCTATATATGAAAGTTATTTTCTATGTAAATTGCTATAATTTTTAATTTTATTAAATTATTACATTAGTTTTGCTGATATATAATTAATATATAATATATTTTTGAGTTAATTGAATTTTATTAAGTAAAAATTCATTTTCCTGCTTTGCGGGTTTTACTATTTACGTATATTAATAAACTGCAATTAAAAATGATTTAATTCATAAAATTGTAAAAAAATTTAAAAAAAATTATTTAAATAATTTAAATAATTTAAATAATTTAAATAATTTAAATAATTTAAATAATTTATATTTATACATGTTATATAAAATTTAAATATTTAAAAAAACTAATAAGCCGAAAAATATATCAATTAAAGTGCATTTCCACAATCCACATTCATTGTGCAATTTTATAAACTGTAAAACTTCTGCATAACATTTTATTTGTTATTCGAAAGAGAAGGAACGCATATAAATCATACAGTTACTATACTAAACAATTGGTGAGAAGAGCATTGTGGATTGTATTGCATACAAGTCTGCTAATACAATCCACACAAACTGATTTATATACACGACTTCTCAGTGTTTCAGTTTTATTACGTTTACAGCGTTTGAACAATACGGTCGCGATCTGTAGTGTACGGAAAAATTTTCAGCGAAAATTGAAAATTGTGTGTGAATATTTAAAAATAAATAGTTAAAACATAAATAAATTTGATTTTATTTAACAATAATTATTGTTTTTATATTCCAAAATAAAATTAAAATTTTGTGATTTTATTATATATAGCAATTTGCCGCTAATAAAACTTGCAGCTGACAAACTCTTTTTTCGGTATGTTCAGTGTATAAAACTGCTAGAAACGTACAGAAAATAACAAAATTCATACAATTAAAGTTTGTTTCTATAACATTCGAACATTAAAAGTAATATTTGGAGTATAAATATACAAGTTTAATTTGTTTATTAATAAATAAAAATTAATATTAAAATTTTCATTTATATATTTTTCGAATGTGAGAATGCAAGTTAAACAGCAATTTTTTTTTTTATTTTCTCATACATGCTTCTGCTGCATGGTATGTACATATGTATGTACATATTCTTGCGCATATGTGCCAGTGAGACAAAAAAGTGACCATACAATTTGTGAAATTTGTTCAAAGGCATAAAGCCAAAAACATATGGAAAATAATAGCTCTACCGCTGATTTCTGTTTTTGTTAGTTTTATTTAAAAAAAAATTATTTTTCAAATATTGAGTAAAAAATTAATTAAATATTATGAATGCAAATTAAAAGTTGCTATAAAAACGTAAAAATAACGCAAGTAACCAACTTTTATAAAAACACGTGTTTTTTTTTCTATTAAATTTATAAATATATTGTTCTTTTTTTCTACAATATACATATATGTGTATATTTAAATTATTTTTGTGAATACATAATATAAAATTTAATACATCAAATAAAGTATATTTAAATATTTCGCGGGGATATATTTAATTGTTTAAAATAAAACACAATGTCTATTCCTGTAACCATAAAAACCGAGGAAGTCATATTGTGTACCGTTGACTATAACAGCGCCGAAGAATTGGATGATGAATTGCAGTAAGTTTACATTTTTTTATGTTATTTTTATTATTTGTATTTGTTGATTGAAAATTAATTAAATGTGTTCTTAAATTAAGAAAATATTTCACACAATTTTATGTTTTAAAACAACTAAAACTGCATATTATTGATTTTTGTTTGTTTGTTTCGGTATTGTATTTTTGAACATACTCTTCGTTTGCTGCTGCTGCAGCCTGGCGGTAAACCATCTGTGTGTTCTGCATTGCTACAGAACACACAAATTTCTTGTCTATTCTCGCACTGCTTGTACGCAAAAGAGTAAATTAAAAAGAGTATGGAGTTGAAGACAAAACTCAAGAATGTGGAAAATATTTTACTGTCTTTCTTTGTTATGCAGATTTTACGTTGATTGTGCACAAAACAAATTGTACACAAAAACAAGGTACAGAAAGGTGTGTTGTGTGTCGCTCATATTTCCATGCGGTTGCTGCTTATACCTGTTCTGCTTGCGCGTTTCCTTTATCAATTCGTTTCATATGTTTTTGGTGTTTCTGTTTCTGTATTCGAATGAGTATTCCATTCCAACGAGCACTGGAAGAAAGTGACGCCACTTTTTCTCATGTTTTGCTTTTGGTACATACAATAATGTTCTTTTTTGTCATTGGTCTTCTTGTCAGTTGCTTTTTTTTTTATGTTTTGTGCTCCCATAAATGGTGATGTGGGATGCGAGCAACAATGAAAACACATGATAGACTGTCATTATTTTTAATGTTACTTTATTTTATTTTATATTGCATTTTTCACTCCTTTATAAAAATGAAAAATTTTTTAATTTGTGCAATGGAGTTTTAAAACTTCTTAAATGAAATATAGTGAAGTAGGAAATATTTAATTGATTTTATTTTATATTTTTTTTATTGAAAAATTAAGTTCCACTAATGCATTTAAAATTATTTTTCTTATACAATTATATATTCTTATAATATCTAATATTCCAAATATTTATATAAAAATAAAATAGCAATAATGTCAATTTCTTGTGATCTACTTTTTACACTCCTATTTACACTATTTTACATTTCTATTTATTTTAACCCTTGTAGTGTTTATTTTGTGATCATATGGTTATGCCTTAACAGCTGTCTATTACAGTGCAATGAAAAGGGTTATCAATACTCTTTACTTTTGAAAATTATTTATTATGTTTTCCTTCTTAATAATTAACAAGGAAAGAATAATAAAACATTGGTCTGACCGATTCTGTTTCTTTGTCATAAAAGTTTACTCACTTACTTAGTTGGCCATTTATAAAAGTTTAGCATAAGTAATTAATAATTTAAGCATTAATTTTAAAATATAATATACAGTGAAAGCTCTTTATTCGGACAATTAAGGTTTACCAACTTATCTATGTTTGAATGATAATTATTTTTAATATATAAAAACAATAGGACTATATTGTGTACTTTTTTTTTTTAATTATAATCCTGTTATAACAGGACTTTGCGGATTGCAATTTCATATTGATCATCTTTATACAGAATCTAGAATGCTTATCTTAAAAGTATCCAACTGTTGTTCATGAAATATCCGCTTACGTGATGCAACCTAAAGATATCATGTGTAGTAGAGTGCTCCCTCCAAAATGCATTCACCGACTCCTTTATTTATATCATGAATATAGCAACATATATTGATATAACTCTTAATAAATCTCCGTCTAATATCTCCCAGAAAGATCGATGTCTTCCTGCAACATAATCTGTCCTAGCTCTATTAAGATTAAGAGTATATATAGTAACTTGTATGACGCATAAATGCACTAACTTAAAAACTTAAATCCAATCGACCGCCACAATTTAGTGGTCAGATTCTTTACCTTGATTCTGATTGAATCAATAGCAACATATATTGATATAACTCTTAATAAATCTCCGTCTAATATCTCCCAGAAAGATCGATGTCTTCCTGCAACATAATCTGTCCTAGCTCTATTAAGATTAAGAGTATATATAGTAACTTGTATGACGCATAAATGCACTAACTTAAAAACTTAAATCCAATCGACCGCCACAATTTAGTGGTCAGATTCTTTACCTTGATTCTGATTGAATCAATTTAAATTCCATTAATCTCAAATTAATTCGTACTCCTAAATAAAATGGTATGCATCCATTTAAGAAGTTTTAAAATTTATCAATGAAAATTTCATTTTATATTTAATTCATGTTCAACTATTAGTAGATCGTGCAATTCTAAGATATTTTCTGGAGTTGTCTAAATTACATCTTTGGGTAAATATATGAATCTATAAGAACAACGATCTCTCTCTTCTTTCTTGATCGAAACCTTACTTGTAATACAAAACGTATTTAGCTAAGTAAACTGTTGTGGTAGTGCGCAGAAATCGGGACGTAGATTCGGCCGTTCTTAAAAGCAGCTAAATTAGACGTAATATTTTGTTATATATCAATTTTATGCTATAGCATTTTGTTTTTTTTTATGAAAGTTGTGATATGCATTCATCTAGTTGGTTTGTATAAACTAAGAAGTACTTAACTCGTTAGAATTTTTGTATGTTTTATATATACTCTCGAAACAGAGTTTCATTACTCTCCAGAAGAAATAGGTTTTTAAAGAAGTATTATTTTGGCAATTTCTCAGACTGTTGATCGGTAAAAGATCTATTTAACTTTAAATTTTCAGAAAAAAAAAACTGCTGATCTGCCACTGCAACCAACCAATCAACGAGTGTTTCAATTTGATAGAGTAATAACTTTACTCGTTAGAGTTTCTTATATATAAAATAAACAACTTGTTACTTACTAACTGAAAGTATCTCATCCTTATAGACAATCTAGCTTTTCTCGTGAATGCTTTTAATATTTCTATCAATTATCACTTCTTATCACATCAGTTTCATACTAGTTAGACTTGAATTAAACTCCTCGCTCGTTACTTTTGATGACTAATTTAATACTAGTTGAATTTATATGCTTCTGGTAACTAACTTGCATAAAATTATATTTAAAGAAGAATTTATATTCAGTTATTTGGTTACAACGTTTCATTATATAAAATATATAACAAGGCAAGATACATTCAATGAAATGTATGAATGTATCTCTGTATATGTATCAATGAATGTATCTTGCCTTTTTATATATTTTATATAATAAAACGTTGTAACAAATAACAAATAACTGAATACAAATTCTTTTTAAATATAATTTTGTGCAAATTTAATTATTTCATCAGTGCAATATCTACAATAATTGTAATTTTTTTAATAAATTATTAACATTACTTACTGCTTTTGTTGTTTAAGCAAAAGTCAGAATCTTTATCGTCTGTTTTTGTTATTATTTTAATGTACTTATATATATCTCCTTCTCCTCTTACTATTCTAAGATTTAGTAACTATAAAGAGAAAAGAAATTGTAATTTTAGCAAAAATAAATACTGATTTTCTACATTTTTTTAATACATTTGTTTTTTAATTTCTGTTTTTTTACACTATTTCATAATATTTTCATCTTATGTTTTATTTTTTTAATTACCTTTAAAAATATTAAAGTGCACTCAAAATGTCATTAACATTTTTGTGACATCTACTACACATAAAACGCAAAAACAACCACAACAACTACATTAGTAACAGCACAGGCAACAGCAGCAAACAAAACAATACTAACAACAACATCAGCTGCTTTCAATTCGTCATTGAAAACAGCTGGTGTACCGGTAAAAATTTGTTATTTCTTTAGCATATTTATGTTTTGTTTTTGTTGCTTCTATTGTCCGTCGCGTCACTAGTAGCGGCGAGCTAAGCATACCAGCCAGCAGCATGCTTTGTTGTTTTGTACAATAATTACTGCTCTTATGCTTTTCCGTGGTTCGAAGTTAATATGTAACAAGCAAACGTATATTTCTATCATTTTAAATATGTTTTATATATTTGCAGAATTCAAAAAAAAACCAAGCTTGATTTTTATTGCTTTTCTTTTTCCCCTGAATTGATTAAATTATATTGAACTTTTCATACTTATAAGCTTATTGACGACAAGAAACACTATTACTGCAGCAACACACACGCAGACACATATACAACTACAAAAGTAAATAAGCACTTACACGACGAGTATGTGAAAGCTACGTCAGTCAAAAAGCAACCAGCTATATCAAAAGGAAAAAAAACAACTAACAAAACGAAAGAAAAAACAACTATTAATAAAAGCAAAAGCAAAAAATAATGTCGTCGTAGAATTGTCTATTTTCAATATTACGTATATAAAATATATAAATACATTGATTAACTGTAAAATGTTAAATTTCACAAAAATGCTATTAATTATTTTTAGTTAATTGTACTTATAGTGGAATGAGCTGTACGAATACATATACAATTATTATATATATAATTTAGGTAATGCTGTTTAGGATCTTGTATAGGAGACATAACAATGGATCTCGAATTATTTTCTTGGAGTCGTCAACAAATGAACTACCCCTTGTATGCAAATAAACATGTAGAACCTATATATAAACCTATAAATCTATTTTCAACCATTCACCGAGAAGTGCTTTTTTGAGTACAACACTCCAGTATTATTTAGTGCTGATCTTGATATTGTCAAATACCGATACTCATATCAAAAAGTATCGGTTTTGTACGGGTTTGCATTTTAATATCCTGGAGAGACGAGGCTACTTTGCGGTCGAAGTTAAGTGAACTATAAAGAATCTTGTTGATACCATTACGCACCAAGATCCACAAGAGCAACCATTTGTTATTATCACCACCTTAACCAACACAATTTTTAAATGACCATTTTTGTCAGGGTGATTTGATTATTTTTTTGTTTATAGATATCGTCGGATCGACGATATCTGGCAATTGGTAGCGTTAGCGCAACAGTTCCTTAACTCTGTAGGGTGTTTTTTTTATTTCTGTGAATGTTTCTGTGATGTTTGTTTTCGATAGTAAAGCTCAATTATTGTTTCTCTTTTACTACGACGTGGATTTCGTGCATGATTTGCATAAGGAATTATTTGAAAATAATTTCTGTTGTACGAATACGAGTACGCGTAATTTTACCGTACATTGTCTATAAAGTTTTGTTGTAACATTGAAAAAATATTGTAAATTTTTTGCATTGCTATTTACTGTTATTCACGATTTAAAAAATTTTTGTTGCATTTATCATATTGAGTGGTGCTCGTGTCGGTTATCTTCATTTCTTGAACTTCGAATTTATTACTACAATTTAACATGAATCGGACTAGAAGAAAAATTGAACGCCCAAAGAATCCCTACTCAACCGCTCATATATTTTCGAGATGGAGTTTCTGGTGGATGAGAAAAATATTTCATAAGGGTTTGCAAGGACCACTTGAAGAGGAAGACTTATATCAGCACCGTAAAGACTTAGATAGTGAACGAGTAACTACAAAGTTTTCGTAAAAACAAGACGGTGGCAATAATCCGATCGCGTAGTTTTAACTGCCTGCTGTATTTTTACTTTAGGAAGATTTAGTGTTTCCAGCAGAGATCGTAGGCAAATGTATTTGTGCCAAATTGGATGGCACACAAATTATAAAGGTGCATTTGGATAAGAATCTACAAACGACCATTGAGCACAAAGTAAGTGTTAAATAACACTTATTTCATTAAATCTTTTTTTGCACTTGTGTTTTTTGCTGTTTAAAATTAGTGGTCCAATGTTTCGTTTACGCTTCATTGCTCAAACTGAATTGTAGCTTATTCATATATTGGTAACATTCATCAAATTTAATGAGTGTAGCAATTAACTTGCAGCAATTAATTCAATATGTCTAAATAATAATAATTCATTAAACAGAATAATATAACAATTTTGCATGATTTGCATAAGGAATTATTTGAAAATAATTTCTGTTGTACGAATACGAGAACGAGTACGCATAATTACCGTACATTGTCTATAAAGTTTTGTTGTAACATTGAAAAAATATTGTAAATTTTTTGCATTGCTATTTACTGTTATTCACGATTTAAAAAATTTTTGTTGCATTCACCATATTGAGTGGTGCTCGTGTCGGTTATCTTCATTTCTTGAACTTCGAATTTATTACTACATTTTTGGTTTATCATAACCAAACGTAACTGTAAATAAAGAAATTTAACATGAATCGGACTAGAAGAAAAATTGAACGCCCAAAGAATCCCTACTCAACCGGTAATATATTTTCGAGATGGAGTTTCTGGTGGATGAGAAAAATATTTCATAAGGGTTTGCAAGGACCACTTGAAGAGGAAGAGTTATATCAGCACCGTAAAGACTTAGATAGTGAACGAGTAACTACAAAGTTTTCGTAAAAACAAGACGGTGCAATAATCCGTTCGCGTAGTTTAACTGCTGTGTATTTTATTTTAGAAGATTTAGTGTTTTCAGCAGAGATCGTAGGCAAACGTATTCGTGCCAAATTGGATGGCACCCAAATTATATATAAAGGTGCATTTGGATAAGAATCTACAAACGACCATTGAGCACAAAGTAAGTGTTAAATAACACTTATTTCATTAAATCTTTTTTTGCGCTTGTGTTTTTTGCTGTTTAAAATTAGTGGTCCAATGTTTCGTTTACGCTTCATTGCTCAAACTGAATTGTAGCTTATTCATATATGGATAACATCGATCAAATTTAATGACGTGTTCAGCAATTAACTTGCAGCAAATTAATTCAATATGTCTAAATAATAATAATTCATTAAACAGAATAATATAACAAATTTGCATGATTTGCATAAGGAATTATTTGAAAATAAAATAATAATAATTATTTGAAAATAATAATTTATTTTCTGTTGTACGAATACGAGAACGAGTACGCGTAATTACCGTACATTGTCTATAAAGTTTTGTTGTAACATTGAAAAAATATTGTAAATTTTTTGCATTGCTATTTACTGTTATTCACGATTTAAAAATTTTTTGTTGCATTTACCATATTGAGTGGTGCTCGTGTCGGTTATCTTCATTTCTTGAACTTCGAATTTATTACTACATTTTTGGTTTATCATAATCAAACGTAAATGTAAATAAAGAAATTTAATAATCGGATAGAAGAAAAATTGAACGGCCCAAGATCCCTACTCAACCGCTAATATATTTCGAGATGGAGTTATCAAATTTATCTTTCTTATATTCCAAATTTATATTTTTATGTATATTTGCTTATAATCTTCAAAAATTTATCACCTTTCTTTATACACAAGTAAACATATGTATGCTTATATACATATGTTCACATGTATGTATATATGTTTGTAAATAAAATCTTTGTCGTAAAGAGTTTTACATTTAATCTACCGGCATATATTTTTCAATGCCTAAGGTCAAAATTATTAATCATATAAGGTGGTTGGTTAGTTGGTTGGTTGGGCGTGAAATTGTGTAGATTCTGTGTAAAGAGCGATGAGAGCGCATTAAATTCTATTGTCGGTAGTGCAAAAAAAAATTTCATATTTCTCTTCTGCTCCGATACAAGCAGTCGTATATTTCAGTCTGCCTCTAACTTGCTACGATTGTGAACGTGTGCTGGAATTTTTTTTTGTTCGAAAAGTCTGTTAAGTTCGAATTTATCGTACATTCGATACTATATATGTAAGATAATTAAAATATATATATAAAATAATAATTAATAAGTCACGTCTTAAAAAATGAAATCTGTGGAATCTTATTTAAAAAATTATAAAGTTAAAATATTGTTGTATTAAGAAAAAGCAAAAAATATAAAAAATAAAAGCAAGTAAAGGAGAAACAAGTAAACATCTGCTACAAATTTTGCCTGGTTGATTCCATGTCGTCGTCGTCGTCGTCGTCGTCGTTAAAGTGTTTAACAAGACGTTTCGGTAAATTTTTAACTTTCCTAAGTTTATTAAAAACAGAATTTAAAAAAAATTTAATAAATAAGTAAATGCAAAAAATATTTAAAAGAAATAAACTCAAGTAAAATAGCTAAAGAAAGCTTGACGTCTTGTCTTTCGTTCGTACGTTCGATTATATATTGTCGGTTTTTCATATTGTTTTTTTATGAGGTTTTAACTGTTCCTCGCTTTTGTTGTCTTCTTCGTAAATCGTCAGCGCTATTACGTCTTCTTCGTCTCAACTTGAGTGAATTTTTGCTGAAGCTGCTGGCTGGAGCCAAATTACTTTCTGCAACTTTTAGATAAGGTACGTAATATAAAACAAAACTTAGTATTGATTATTAAATATTAAAAAAAATGTATTTTTTTTTAACTTTTTGTCGTCGCTTTTAAATTTATTTTTTTTGTAGCTA
>NW_024031843.1:0-13621 GCF_002237135.1 Teleopsis dalmanni | reverse complement strand
TCCCTGAGGAGCCATTTGCTACCATCACAGCCGATTTTATGGGGTCACTACCGCGATCGAAAAATGGAAATACAATGCTGCTGGTGATACTAGATAAATTTTCGAAATGAACGGAGTTGATACCCACATGTCTAGCGACATCCGACAATGTGATCAAAGCGTTGAGAGAAAGAATATTAGCCAATTCATTAGTAATGTTTTCAAGCAGTGGTTGGTAAAGATGGGTATTACACACAGAACCACAGCATCGTACATGCCACAGGAGAATCCTACTGAGCGTGCGAACCGAACTATTAAGACACTGATGTCACAAACGGCACGCGACGAACGTCGTACGTGGGACGAGATGCTGCTGAAATCACTTTAGCCATTAACACTGCGAAATCGGATTCAACAAATTACACTCCAGCCTATCTAGTGCAATGGCGAGTGTTGAGACTCCCCGCCAACTTGTTCGTCGAATGCACCCCAGGAACAGGAAATCTGCAAGTAACCCCTGCAGTGAAAGCCGAGAAACTACAACGTGTGTTCAAAATCGTCCAACACAATCTACAACAAGTCGCAACAAATCAGGCGAAGTATTATAACTTGCGTCGTCGGAATTGGAGGCCGTGGATAAATCAATTAGTGTGGGTTAGACAACATTCCCTCTCAAATGCCAAAAACTATTTTTCAGCGAAACTTGCACCAAAATTTGACGGTCCATTCAAAGTACAAAAATTTATATCGCCAGTGTTAGTAGAGCTTAGCGCAGAAAATACAGCAACATTAACTAAGGCGCATATTGCTGACCTTAGGGTGCATTATGGTTATCCTTAAAATATAAAGGACATTAACACTTATGTACTGGCAAAGTAACTGCAACATAAAACAAATACCCGCTATCTATTCAAGTATTTAAAGAACGTGTGCCATGAGGAAGTTCTCAGTCGTCTTTTGAACTAACAACGAAATTTGAAATTTCCGCGGAAAAGTTTCGCACAAGAATGATCGAAATAAACAACAGTAGAACAAAATGTCAATACTTGCCGAAGCCTGCAGCAATCAATAAAAACTCCAAGAATATGTTGATGCAAAGTACAAAAAAATCGTCAAGCGTAAGGTGGGTCCAAGTGACTCCAGCCAGCACCAACATCCAATAGCTGAAAATAGTCAAGCGATTCCAGGTATTACTTCAAGTGACAGGAATCAAGCATCTACGGCTCAAGGGAGGAGGTTAAAAATAAGAGCGTAGTAATCACAGCAGCGAAACCTTCTGCAAAAGGAATAGGTAATTATGTCGCTAATACAAAATATCCAACGTGTTACGTTACGTCACTAATGGCAGGAACAATATCGACAGAATCCAGTTCCAGTGAATCCTGCATAACTCACGCAATGGAACAAGAGGATGTGATTGATCTCGACTACGACTGACAACAAATGGAGCTGGAGGAGAATGAGATCGCACGCCCCAAACAAAAAAGGGTTTGCATCACTTGGCCGGCGGAGCTGGAATCGACTATACGCGACGCACTTACTTAACATATAAAAGTTAAACGAATTACCTACCGTCGAACGTTCTACAATGTACTGTATCTGGTGCGAATTTACCGTCAAGATCTCGTGACTGTCCATAGTCTCCACAAACCGTAAGAAGGAGAAGAATGTTGTAATGATCAATTTTTGCAGTAAAAATAAAAATTGATCTTACAGCGTTGAGGACCTAGGATAAGTGAATAATTAAAAACACTGAATGTCAAATATTTCATAGATATTACCTCGAATCCTCACGACTGGTTCGCAAACAGGTCTTTTGGTTTGTCGGTTCACTTTCGTTTGCAATGAATTTTAATTATAATAGAATTTTAATTATTATTTAGGAAAAAAAGAAACTAGCACTCAAACAGATTTATGGAACAAAAGAAAAAAATCAAAACAAAATAACAACTTGAGAAATGCAATTTTTAATTTGTTTTTTTACATTTTCGTTTGATCGCCAAAAATTTGCAGCGGGAGATAGAAAAAGCTGAGTGTGCAGCGTAAACATCGCAAAGTGAAGAAAACCAACCAAACATCTGGTGAGGGGAAAGTTTGAGTGCATTGACCGCGAAACGGCTAATTGAAAAATCCGTTCTAGGCAGTTATAAAGAAATTAAATAAAAGGAGCAGTCGGAGGAGCTTCCTGTCTCTTTGGTTAGTTTTTTTTGAAACGAAATGTATAAAACGAGTGACAGAGTTTTCCTTGGAGGGATTTGATTAAAAAAAAAAAAAAAAAATATAGAAATATCCAAGCATAAGTTTTTTTTTGTTGCGGGCTCGGTTAAATATACTCGAAATAAGTGTTTTGTGCAGTAATTTGAATATTTAACACTGCATATACCAGGTGAAATCAAAAACAAATAATTTAAAAAAAAAAAAAAAACTGGGATATTCAAAAGTAATACGAGGAAAAAAATTAAAATATGTAACAATCCGCATAGAAAGTGGCACAAGGTTAATTTTCATGTGAACTACCACTTAGCGTGGACTCCAATCAAACTAAACTTGCGTTTAAAATTAAAGAAAAAAAAAAAGGGAAAAAGATTTGAAAAAAAGGTAAAATCATAAAAACTAAATAACTAAAGTCTAAAAGAAAGAAATTAACTGGAATGCAAAAATAACTTGAAACATTAATAAAAAAAATAAATAACGTGTTTAATTGGTGACTCCGAACCATGTATTATATTCGTAATAATTTTTTTTAACATCGAAGAAGAAAGTATTTCGAACAACATCTATTAAACACTTTTATCAGTGAGAAACTATATATAGTGTCTTTCCAATAAATAACACAATCTAATTTTAAGAACTGAATTAAAGAAAAAAACATACAACGCGACCGCGTCAGCAACATCATCAACGGCAATAACTACTCAGACGCTAGCAGCCGCTACCCCAGCTACAATAACGTCGCTCCTGGCACATAGCACCAGCGTACAAATATTTTCCATTTTTCCTATATCTCTTTATATATTAAAATTATATTATATTATATAGGTTCTTTGCATAACTTATATGTTCATATGTATGAATTGTTAGTTACTTTATTTTTTTTTAACTATATTTTTTTCTTACTTTTGATGAAACAAGATGTATGAATTGTTAGTCGTCTTATTTTCAATTATATTTTTTTTTCTTTTGATGTAACCATGGTAAATTCAAAATAGTAAATAATTTAAGTCCATTTGAGTTTTCTTAAGATATTCTTATTTAGTATTAATAAATAGAAATATATTATATATAAAATTTTGATAAAGTAAATGTGAAGACAAAATGTTAAACAAGCTAGGTCTAATTGGATTTTTTTTTGAAGATATCTGTATTGTAATAATTAGCGTGGATTATGCACATTTTAAGATCTATCTTATTAATTATTAGTTGATAGTAGTTAAGTTTTTTTTTTACTTCGCTTTTTTTTTGTAAATATTTAAATCAGAGGAAACGTTGAAGATTTTTTTTTTGTTATTACAAACATAGACAGGTACAGCAGAGGAGCGGTGACGTCATCTCAACAACTGCGGTGAGTACCTCTTGTTTCGGTTATTTTTCCTTTATAGTAGTTTTGTTGATATTTAAATATTTACAAAAGGAAATCTTAAAAAAAAAATATCCTAAAGTATATTGTTAATGAAATCTTGTTATAGTAGTAAATGGAGGAAAAAATATTTTTTTTCCCTAAATATAAATTAAGTATTTAAATCATAGTTTACTCCTAAGTTCGATAAGTTATATAAATGATAGTTTATTTCATTCATAATGTTTATTCTTAATTTAGCAAGTTCATTTTGTCCTGTTGAATTGTAAATAAAAGGGAAATACTGAACATAGAATTAATTGTAATTTTTTTTATCATAGTCTTATAGGGCTTTCAAAAGATAAATAAGGTGGAGTGTATAATCTAAACTGTTAGGTTCCACAAATAAATCTGACACAATTTGCTTTCTAAACAAATTTAGGAAATTTTGCATTAACACCTTGGTATACCCTGAGTATACCCCGGCCTTGGAAAGGGCCAGAAAGATCTTTACAATGTACATAAATAAACACTTTACACCTCATTAATTTTTTTATATCCAAAATTGTTGTTATGAAGTCTCTGTTATATATGAATAAAATTGAGAAAATATATTTTATGAGAAATATCTGATACGTATCTTAATGGTCTTGTTTTTAATAAATTAACCCACGTTGGAATTTAATATTTCTGTTGTATAGATTTCCAACAACAATTACCCAGACTACCCACAACTGCAACACGTGAAGTAGTCTGAAGTTAGGAAAATTAAAATTAACATTAAATTGGTAAAATCATAAATACACACCTTCTGGATTTACCACAGCTACTTTAATGTACTTATAAATTATTTACTTGCACATTATTTTTTATAAATCAATAAACGACGTTAAAAATTACAAATACCGGTGCTGGTTATAAAGTCAAAACCAAATAGACAAACGTCAGAATCATCAAGAGAATTCGCCGCAAAGAGACGATCAGAACCACCACCAAACAATAGAAAAAACACTGTAAGTGAGCTACATGAAAAGCTCGTCTGATCAGTATAAAAGGCGACGCGTTTCGTTAAGAGGCACTGAGTCTTAAATGATCACTGAGTGGCATTATATGTCAACCAATAAAATAATATAACAAATATTATCTGACACGAAGGCGGTGTTAAGTCGTAGTGTATAACATAATACAAAATATATATATAATAGTTTACGAGCATAAGGCGGTTTTAAGTCAACGCGCTTGGACACCATTATATGTATATTCAATATATCAAGCGTATATTCTTTTACTTTCTTTCCCAAACAGGTGAACACAGAAACAAGGTGAACCAAGCCAACTACAAGTTTAGACTAAAGACCATTTGCAATTTCACAGAGGTAATCATTAAAAGTAAGACCATTGGGAATTTTTGTTCATGCTGATTTCATTTAATTTCTTCCTTTTGTATATATATTATTGAATTTTTTTATAAATAAATAGTTCTGAAAACTGAAATCACCATCTTTTGCCATTGGAGCGTTGTCTGGTAAATATTTTCCTGGCGTGAATTCTGCATTCGGCATTTTTGATGTGATTTTTGGTAACACTATTGCTTCGATATGACAGCTCTTATTCCTAACATGTATAAATTGAATTTCTAATGAGCATTTAGCTACAACGCTTGTTGTTTGCCCATTGATAACTTTTACATTAGTTTGATAATTGGTTAATGGTGCTCTGTTTAATCTTGCTAATTGTTTTGTTATTATACAAGATTGTGATCCTTGATCGAGAAGCGCTCGTATCGGATTGAGTTGTTTTGTAGTCCTTATAATTACCATTGCTGTTGCTAGTAAAACAGTTTTTTCCTTTTGGATGTTGTACGACGCTGCCACTTCGGTCTCCGTGGTGTTCTTCAATGTTGGCATCCTCTGTTTATTTTTGTTATTTGTGAATGTTGGTTTGCCTTGAACTTGTTCTTGCATAAGTTGATGGTGTTTTTTATCGCAAATTGTACATCTTTTTTTTATTCAAGCACAATTTACTAAAATGCCCACTCTGAAGGCAATTAAAACATAATTTAGTGCTCATAATCTTTTCACGATATTCCGGCACCTTCATATTCAGAAACTTTGAATATCGAATTATGGTAATTGATGGTTACCATTACACACCAAACATAGCGTATGTATTGTAGTTACATGCGTTTTTGCATTTACAGCTGTTGGTCAAAAATTATTCTCATTTTCACGATTTGTGTCATGAGTTGTCGCTAATCCTCTAACTCTGCTCTCAATAAACTCGTATAAGCTGCTCAATTTTGGTGTTTGTGTTGATGCTCCTCTTGAATGTTGGTATAATTTTCTGAATTCACCATTTAATTTTGGAAGCCGTATCTATATTATTACTGGATCTCAACTTGACGTGTCCACATTTAAATTACGTATACAATAAAACACTTCTCTAAAATCACCCATTAATGTTTTTAAATCCTGTGCATTTTCGTTTCTTATTGCTCTGAGCGACAATAACTTATTAATAATGAATGATCAATAAGGAATGATGCTGACTACGATCCCTGAGGAGCCATTTGCTACCATCACAGCCGATTTTATAGGATCACTACCGCGATCGAAAAATGGAAATGCAATGCTGCTGGTGATATTAGATAAATTTTCGAAATGAACGGAGTTGATACCCACATGTCTAGCGACATCCGACAATGTGATCAAAGCGTTGAGAGAAAGAATATTAGCCAATTCATTAGTAATGTTTTCAAGCAGTGGTTGGTAAAGATGGGTATTACACACAGAACCACAGCATCGTACATGCCACAGGAGAATCCTACTGAGCGTGCGAACCGAACTATTAAGACACTGATGTCACAAACGGCATGCGACGAACATCGTACGTGGGACGAGATGCTGCTGAAATCACTTTAGCCATTAACACTGCGAAATCGGATTCAACAAATTACACTCCAGCCTATCTAGTGCAATGGCGATTGCTGAGACTCCCCGCCAACTTGTTCGTCGAATGCACCCCAGGAACAGGAAATCTGCAAGTAACCCCTGCAGTGAAAGCCGAGAAACTACAACGTGTGTTCAAAATCAACCAACACAATCTACAACAAGTCGCAACAAATCAGGCGAAGTATTATAACTTGCGTCGTCGGAATTGGAGGCCGTGGATAAATCAATTAGTGTGGGTTAGACAACATTCCCTCTCAAATGCCAAAAACTATTTTTCAGCGAAACTTGCACCAAAATTCGACGGTCCATTCAAAGTACAAAAATTTATATCGCCAGTGTTAGTAGAGCTTAGCGCAGAAAATACAGCAACATTAACTAAGGCGCATATTGCCGACCTTAGGGTGCACTATGGTTGTCCTTAAAATATAAAGGACATTAACACTTATGTACCGGCAAAGTAACTGCAACATAAAACAAATACCCGCTATCTATTCAAGTATTTAAAGAACGTGTGCCATGAGGAAGTTCTCAGTCGTCTTTTGAACTAACAACGAAATTTGAAATTTCCGCGGAAAAGTTTCGCACAAGAATGATCGAAATAAACAACAGTAGAACAAAATGTCAATACTTGCCGAAGCCTGCAGCAATCAATAAAAACTCCAAGAATATGTTGAAGCAAAGTACAAAAAAATCGTCAAGCGTAAGGTGGGTCCAAGTGACTCCAGCCAGCACCAACATCCAATAGCTGAAAATAGTCAAGCGATTCCAGGTATTACTTCAAGTGACAGGAATCAAGCATCTACGGCTCAAGGGAGGAGGTTAAAAATAAAAGCGTAGTAATCACAGCAGCGGAACCTTCTGCAAAAGGAATAGGTAATTATGTCGCTAATACAAAAAATCCAACGTGTTACGTTACGTCACTAATGGTAGGAACAATATCGACAGAACCCAGTTCCAGTGAATCCTGCATAACTCACGCAATGGAACAAGAGGATGTGATTGATCTCGACTACGACTGACAACAAATGGAGCTGGAGGAGAATGAGATCGCACGCCCCAAACAAAAAAGGGTTTGCATCACTTGGCCGGCGGAGCTGGAATCGACTATACGCGACGCACTTACTTAACATATAAAAGTTAAACGAATTACCTACCGTCGAACGTTCAACAATGTACTGTATCTGGTGCGAATTTACCGTCAAGATCTCGTGACTGTCCATAGTCTCCACAAACCGTAAGAAGGAGAGGAATGTACATAAATAAACACTCTACACCTCATTAATTTTTTTATATCCAAAATTGTTGTTATGAAGTCTCTGTTATATATGAATAAAATTGAGAAAATATATTTTATGAGAAATATCTGATACGTATCTTAATGGTCTTGTTTTTAATAAATTAACCCACGTTGGAATTTAATATTTCTGTTGTATAGATTTCCAACAACAATTACCCAGACTACCCACAACAGCAACACGTGAAGTAGTCTGAAGTTAGGAAAATTAAAATTAACATTAAATTGGTAAAATCATAAATACACACCTTCTGGATTTACCACAGCTACTTTAATGTACTTATAAATTATTTACTTGCACATTATTTTTTATAAATCAATAAACGACGTTAAAAATTACAAATACCGGTGCTGGTTATAAAGTCAAAACCAAATAGACTGTTAGAACTCCACTCCATACCCAAAGGTTAATGTGCGTAAAATGTTTGTAAACTTGCTTTGGTCGTTGCAACCGTGCAGCTATAATTAGAAAATGCAACCCAGTGCACACATGAACTGTCAGTTCATGTGTCAGCTGATTGTCATTTGTGCTGGGCTTTTGTTTTTGAGTTCCGGTAGAGGCAAGGCGGTTGTCACGACCAAAAGTAAGTGAAAAAATAATTAATTTTAAGTATTAGAAATTAATAAATTTGTTTTAAGATTTTAAAGCATTACATTACATTACATTACATCACAATACACACAAATAACTTGTTTTGCTATTAAAAATTGGTCAATAACAAACTTTAAAATTTTTGTGGCAAGCTGTAAAAATCTTGCGGTAATCGAGAAAAGAAAATAGTGTGGCGATTTGCCTGGAAAGAAATCCGAAAAAATCCTTTTAATCGGGAACACATATAAAAAGAAAAATATGTCATCCGGCAGCCAGAAGTCGACTGTACAATGTGCCGTGTGCAAAAAGGTGAAGACTGGAAAGATGGTGCAATGCGACGCATGTGACCAATGGAGTCATTTTGCATGCGTGGGCGTAGATGACAGCATTGCAGACCTGCCTTGGAGTTGCGAAAAATGCAACACGGTAATGCAGGTTTCAGAAGCGGTTCCGAATAAGGCACCAAGTGAGGAGGACTTGGTAAGTAAGGGCGGTTCAATCATGTCAAGAAACAGCATGAGAATCGAACTGCAGTACTTAGAAGAGCAAAGAAAAGCCGAAATGAAATATATAGAAAAGAAACGTACAATAATGCTGAAGTATGTAGGCGAGGATGATGTTAAGGGTGAAGGCATGAGTGAGGTAAGGACACATAGGACGCTAGAATGGGTGAAGAAGCAGGTTGGTATGAACAACGATGACAGCAAGCCAAACGAAGGTTGTGGTGTTCAGTTGGGTGGTTCAGCTGATAGGGCGGAAGCCCAAGCAGTATCGAAAGTTATACCGGCGCTGATGATAGAACAAATTAATGCGCGTCATGTCGTTCCACGAGATTTGCCTATATTTACCGGAAAACCGGAAGAGTGGCCACTTTTCTACAGCAGTTTCAGCAATTCAACACGTTTATGCGGTTTCAGTGAAGACGAGAATCTTTTACGATTGCAACGTGCCCTTAAGGGTAAGGCACTTGAATATGTTAGCAGTAGGCTCATGATACCAGCATTAGTGCCGGAAATAATGTCAACTCTTCAAATGGTATTTGGAAGACCAGAACACATAATCAATAACTTAATTACTAAAATTCGAGCAGTGTACATTAATATAAATAAATTGGACACAATTGTTACGTTCGCCTTAGAGGTAAAAAATTTGATCGCAACTATGGAGGCTTCAGAGTTACATTCACCCTTAGTGAACCCGTTGCTTATCCAAGAGCTTGTGGAAAAACTACCACCGCAGATGCGATTGCAGTGGGCTGTTGCATCGCGTAATATCAATGTAACACTTAAAACATTCGGCAACTGGATATATGAACTAGCAGAAGCAGCAAGTAATGTATCGCCCGTTTTTAGTGCTGGAGCCAGTGTAGATAATGAAAGGCGCAAAGCGCAACGCATTAATTTTCACGAAGAAGAACCTCAGGGTGCAGTAGGCGATAAGCACAAAATTCTAGCATGCTTTTATTGCAAGGAGGCACATGCGTTGAAAAAGTGTGCAAAGTTTAGAACACTAAAAACAGACGCGAGGTGGAACGTAGTGCGTGAAATGAGACTATGTGGAAGATGTCTACTGCAGCATGATTTTCGAACGTGCAAGAGCACCCGAGAGTGCGATATACACAATTGCAACATGAAACATCACCCATTGCTACATAAACAAACAAGTTCAACTGCAAGTGGGGCAAATGAAACGTTGGCGGTTCATCATCAACTAACTTCACAAGCGCTGTATAGAATTGTTCCAGTTACAATATATGGAAATGGTGTTACCTGCAACATTTATGCCTTTCTGGATGACGGATCTGGTCCAACGTTAATAGAAAAAGACGTATTAAGACAACTGCGGATTAAAGGTGAAACGAAAGATCTTTGTTTACGATGGACAGATGGTACGGTACGCAAGGAACCTGATTCTGAGCTGGTCAACCTGCAAGTCTCCAAAATACGCGAAGGTAAAAGGTATTCGTTGTGCAATGTGCGTTCAGTAGCTAAGCTGGAGCTACCCGAGCAATCTTTAAATATGACAGAACTTACCGATAAGTATAAACATTTAAAGGGACTACCAGTAGAATCGTATCAAAACGTTAGGCCTCGAATGATAAACGGCCTAAGCAATAAAGAGGTAGCTATGCCAATGAAGTTCAGAGAGGGAGGCAAGAATGAGCCAGCTGCAACGAAAACTCGACTCGGTTGGACCATATATGGAATAATTAAGCACGAACCTAATACTATTAGGGAAACGTTAAATTTACACATCTGTGAATGCGATGATGATCTAAGTTTGCAGCGTTTAGTGAAAGATTTTGTCAGTAATGAAAACGTTATTGAAAGTAAGAAAAAACTAGAAAATATGGAGTTGGAACAACAAAGAAGTATGCAATCAAAAATAAGTCGAAATGGTGAATACTTTGTAACAAGATTGCTTTGGAAATCAAATAACATTACTATGCCGGATAATTACTTAATGGCGTTGCGTAGACTTCAGTGCTTTGAGCGCAAGCTGCAATCCAATGTAACATTGCAAAGCTGGGTATGTGATCACATCGATGACATGAAGGCGAAAGGTTATAAACGCCAGCTGAAACCTAACGAAGCCGAGGGGTGTTATCCACGTAAATGGTACCTACCGATGTTTACAGTCAGTAATCCGAATAAACCACAAAAGCAAAGACTAGTGTGGGATGCAGCTGCACAATATGACGGAGTCTCGTTAAATGCGTGTTTGGAGAAAGGTCCAGATCTGCTCACTTCGTTGGTAGATGTTCTTGTTAATTTCAGAATCGGAAAAATTGGTAGAAGTGGCGACATTAAAGAGATGTTTCATCGAGTACTCGTGAAAGAAGAAGATCAACATTCACAACGCTTCCTGTGGAGAAATTGTGACGATAGCAGACCACCAGACGTTTATTTGCTACAAGTTATGAGTTTTGGGGCAACATGTTCACCATCGTTGGCACAACTGGTAAAAAATAGTAATGCCCGCGAATACGAAACCGAGTTTCCGCGAGCAGTGAAATGTATTTTACAAAGGCATTATGTAGATGACATGCTGGATAGCGTCGACACAGTGGAGGAAGCGATTAATCTAGTCAATGAGGTTAGAAATATTCATAAGAAAGCAAATTTCCATATTCGCAATTGGGTTTCAAATTCTAACGCAGTGCTGAAAGCTATAGGTAACCAAGGCCAGGAATTTCAATTTTGCTCGGCTGGAAGGCGTATAGACCATACATTTGAGGCAGAGAAGGTATTGGGAATCCATTGGCAAACCGACACTGATATGCTCACATTTGATCTGAAGTTTACCAAAGCCACTGAGGATGTTCTAAGTGGATATAGATTACCTACGAAGAGAGAGTTGCTACGATTGATGATGTCAATATTCGACCCTTTAGGGATGCTTACCTTTTACATTATTGACGTAAAAATTTTGTTTCAAAAAGTTTGGCGAAGTGGAGTTAGCTGGGATGACGCTATTCCTAATGAGCTAGTTGATGAGTGGAACAAATGGCTGTCGCTGCTTGGCGGTGTGAAAAATGTGAAGATACCGAGATGTTACTTCGCTACGGTTAATAAGGATGCAGACTCCATTGAATTGCATGTCTTTGTGGACGCAAGTGAGGTTGCATATGCAGCGGTGGTGTACCTAAGAGCGAAGAATCGCAACAACATAGATGTTTCATTGATATGTTCTAAAGCAAAAGTTGCACCATTACGACCAATATCAATTCCAAGACTGGAACTACTCGCGGCGGAATTGGGAGCACGCTTAGGAAACAACATAAAAAGGGCAATAGATTTGAAAGTGACCAGTATAACGTATTGGAGCGATTCAAAGGCTGTTCTATCGTGGATAAAATCTGACCCACGAGATTACAAACAATTTGTAATGTTCCGCATAGCAGAAATCCAGGAGTTGTCCGAAGCAGAACAATGGCGGTACATTCCTACAAAATTAAATGTTGCGGACTTGGCTACAAAACAAACTAGTAATCCAGACTTTACTTGGAAAAACCCTTGGTATAAGGGACCGAAGTTCCTGTATGAAGCAGAAACTTGTTGGCCAAATAATGTTGGCGTACAGAAATATAACGAAGATGCTGAAATCAGAAAGCAACGATTGTTGGTGGCTCATGTAGCAGAGGAGGAACCTCTCATAGATGTCTACCGATTTTCAAAGTGGGAACGTTTAGTTCGATGCATGGCCTATGTGAAAAGATTTATGTCTTTACTATCAACTAATGAAATGAAAAAGAAGAAATCTGTAAACCAATGCTTGTCAGTTGAGGAACTGAAATGGAGTGAAAATTTCTTGTACCAGACAGCCCAGTTACAGGATTACAAGAAAGAAATGACCGCATTAAATAGAGACGCTAATATTACTCTTTCTAAAATTAGCCCTTTGCGAAAACTTTCACCATTCATAGATGCACAGAATGTTTTAAGATTAAAAGGTAGATTAGATAAAGCCGTATGCATCGATGATTCAACCAAATTCCCAATTATACTATCAAGGAAAAACTACATAACTAAGTTGATCGTAGACTGGTATCATCGAAAATGGAAACATCTAAATCATGAAACGGTGGTTAACGAAATCTTTCAGAAATACCACATTCCGGGACTGCGTAGACTGTTAAAGCAGGTAAGAAATAATTGCCAACATTGCAAGGTTCGCGATGCGAGTCCAAAGCCGCCGGAGATGAGTGTGTTACCAGAAGCACGACTATCAGCATACTCCCGACCATTCTCACATGTTGGAATAGATTATTTTGGCCCGTATACTGTAACAGTAGGAAGGCGCTCAGAGAAGCGCTATGGCGTCGTTTTTACATGCCTTACGTGTCGAGCAGTGCATTTGGAGATAGCTTATAGCCTGTCAGCCAGCTCGTGTTGTATAGTGATACGAAATTTCATAGCCCGAAGAGGAGTGCCGAATGTCATCTATAGTGACAATGGAACAAACTTAACAGCAGCTGAAAAGGAGTTACGAGAATCAATAAAAAACGTGGACTTCAATGAATTGCAAGCTGAATTTACAAGTCCGGAAACACAATGGGTTTTTCTTCCACCAGCTGCGCCGCACATGGGTGGAGCGTGGGAGCGGATGGTGCGATCCATAAAAACAGTGTTAGGAGCAATAATAAGCCCGCAAGCAAAAATTAATGATGAAAAGATGCATAACCTGTTCTGCGAGGTAGAATCAATCATAAATAGCAGACCGCTCACTTATTTGTCGATTGAAACAGC
>NW_024031842.1:0-13644 GCF_002237135.1 Teleopsis dalmanni | reverse complement strand
GTTTAAAAACATTATGGAGTATCTTTCCACCAATCAATAAAGTGGAAGCAATACCACTAAATGCACACGAAATACAGCGAAGATTAAGGGAATTTAATTTACAAATTATAGCCGTTTGTGTGAATGTTTTCCCACAACCTGCATGGGATGTCAAACAAAACACATTTGATCCTGTATCGTAATACTGAACTTCACGAATAACTTTATCAATAGTATCACGCTGTTCATTATTTGCGCAATCATAAAGCTCATTAAATAAACATTCTTCTACGAAAGGATCAAAAATATCGAGATCAGCAAATTCTGGCATTATTGTAGGTGTAGGCAAACCAAGTGACGTACATGTAACATTATGTGTTAACAAAATATCCTCGATTTCCAATAATACTCTATTAAAAGAAACATCTACACTACAACCATCTCTAACGAAATCTTCGCTTAAATGATCTCTAAATTCCACCCAAAGCGCTAATGCATTTGCTGGAATATTGAAGCCACAATTAATCGCAAACAAATTACGCATTTGTTTTCCTGAGTTAAATGTCTTAGCTTCATTGAGAGAAACTCTCCACTCGTTATAATTGGACGCAATTACCCTAGCATGACATGCTTCGATAAATGTCCTATAAACAATTCCATTGAATGTACGCACATCTTCATATGATTTTGGCCCTTTTACATGCAACAAAAGTAATCTTAAATGGAATTGCTCAATTTCTTTGGGAGACACCATATAGACACCGAGTAATAATTTTATCTCCTCCTCGTTGTCTTTTTTGCCAAGATTTTCTACTATCAATCCAAACATAATGCAATGAAATTTACGTATATTGATTAGCAGATGAATCACTTTGATTCAATTGAAAGAAAGCTAATAGCTTCGTAAGCTTAGGATTTTCTACTGCTTGTCTTTCTTGGTCTTCGCGAAATATAATATTTTGTCTTTGTGTCAAATGAATGTCAAGACGAATTATAATATGAGACTGAAAATGCATAGGAAATTTATATATTCGCCACATAGCCTCAGTTGATCCCACATATCGACCATTCAAAAAATTTCTAACGTCATCTACTTCAACTTGTACTTGTTAGTCATTTTCGTTTGTGCTTTCACTTTGAATTAAAACAGTTGCACTATCAAAACCCTTATATACATATTTATATATGTACTTAATACTTTTGACGGAAGTGCACACCTCGACATTAATGTGACAATTATATTTTGCAAACAAATACGGGTTGTATGGAACGACATAACGATTATCTAAAGACTTTCCTCTAACATCAACGGAAACATTATTATCGCGCCGTCTATACAACGGATAACCATTAACTGATTCTTTCGTTAATTGTACAAAATCCTTTGGAAATTGTTTTGAATATTTTCCATCTTGCATACATACAGAGCTTGGATTCAAAACACCGCATGATGTTGTTTGACAACAAATTCATGTAATTTTGGCTGCAAATTTTTATCCGGTATCTCTGCACAAACTATTTTATCAATAGCAGCCGGCCCGACAATTTTGTCATTTTCACATAAAGTTATCAAAATGTGAGCATGAGGCAAACCTCTTTTTTGAAATTCGATTGTATATATAAGAGCCTCAACTTTGCCAAAAATATATTTATTCCAAATGTCAGAAATGAGTTCTTTTAACTTCGATTTAAATACACGCACAACTATTTCAGGCCTGAAATGAGATGATTCATTAGGATCAATATTATATACAATTTCCGCCCAATTCTGATTGCAAGTCATTGTAACAAAAAGCGATGGCTTGCCGAAGTACTGAACAATTGACATTGCATCTAAGTAATTTTGATACATGTTTCTCGGAGACCCAGTGAAGGATGAAGGCAAAATCACTTTACGACCTAAGCTACCATCTCCTACTTGATTCGTTTGCAAATAATCACTAATATTGTTATACACATCTGCCCTCAAATTTACTTGATTCTGTCTTATAAAATGTAGTCGACATACTTCTATTCTCACATACATATCAACAATGTATTGCAAAAATAGTTTTTGCGATTTATGCAAAAAGCTAAATTGATCCCTTATTGCAAATCTGAAGCATGCAAATTGTAACATTGTAACTTTATTTCGAATCTGCCTACCATTAGAATTATGTTGCACGTTATGCGATATATTAACGTGCCAACCAAAATCTCCATTTGGGAATAGTAAAGGATATGCCAATGGTTCCAAAGCATTCCAAATACATTCTTAACTACACCATTTGTTTTTAAAAAAGATATCATATTTCTCTCAAATGGTGGTTCACCATCTATAGTCGTAAATATTATATCTTCGTATATCTGTATCACGATTCACGATAATTGCCATACAAATCTCTTTTTGTGCATTGCATACTCTATCATAATGTTCTTTCATTGTACAAAATGAATATCTCTCGAATTGAAGTGTTGTTAATGTCGATTCAACCAATTAATTAACCTTAACTATCACACAATTCACAATTAAAATTCATCACAATTAAAATTTAACTATTACACAATACACTTGAAATAAATCTAAAAATTTCAAACTCATTAACCTTAACTATCCACATTTCACAATTAAAATATATCACAATTAAAATTTATCAAAATTAAAATTTATCACAATTAAAATTTAACTATCACACAATGCAAATAAAACGATTGATATCAAAGGATATTTTCACTTCAATGCGTTTTTTTTATTCACAAACAATATTTGAAATTTAATGAGCTTTAAAAATCTGATTGTAACAGAATCCACAAAGTCCAAACACATAAAGTCCAAACACACAAAGTCCACTTTTTTCCAAAAATGGAAAAAAATCGTACACACAAATCCACCGTAAACAATTAACAATTCGTCACAAAAAAAAACTTTGAAAAACACATGTATTTTGTTGTTGTAGTCGCTAAATTTACGCCAACGCATTTTTACCTGTGTTTCCGTTAACGTACATGCGAAAAAATAACGTTGTGCTCTTCTGCACGTCTTCACCTTTCCAACGGTATAAATTTTATCCATATATGTCAACGGCAACACAATTAAAACGGGGTAACAAACTTTTATGTTAGCGTAATTATATATAGATTATTATCATTTTAGATTTCATTCAGTTTGAATGTTTTTCAATATTTAATTTTTTTCATTCGTTCATTTGCCAATTTCATTTCTTTGTTTCTTGCCTTCACTGCATACCGCGATTTGATTTCGTGATGGCAGAGTATAGGAATTTGTTTGATAATTAACACGGGAGCGAGATGTTGTGCAAAGTCGCATTGTCGAAATTATGCAATAAATTGACGCAATAAATTGCGTCAGAATTTCGAATTTCTTTAGATGAAGGTGCTGTTCTACAAAATTGCTGATTCCTATACTGATAACTTTCCGATATCACCTGAAGAACAAATGTACGGAGCAGATGTTAAGATAATTTATTTGTTGAAAAGATTTCAAAATGGAGCATCAGTTCGAAATTTTATCGGTATTTCATTCAAACAATTCATCATATTTCATATTTTATACTAATTATTTTCTTTTTTCGCAGGTGCATATGTGGTCACATATGACGACAAATTTAAATTAAACGATTTGATTGGATTGATAATACAAGGAAGAATTAAGCCAAAACCAGAAACACAACAAATAATTTTGCACGAGATGAAATTATAAATTATAATTTATTTTTTAAATTGTTTTCTACAACTTTCTTTAGATTTTGTTCATATTTTAATCAAATTCATCAATAAAATTTAAATACTATTAAAATAAATAAATTGTATTTTCTATTGGTCGAATTTCGACCACTGGCGACCCTAGTATAAATAAATTTGAAAAATTTAAAATTATAATCATAGGTAAAATTAATGCAATTTCAACATCGAAAATTAAAAAAATAATTGTAATTAAAAAAAAATGAACTGAAAATGGAATTCGTGAAGAAGATTTTGGATCGAATCCACATTCAAAAGGGGAATTTTTTTCTCGATCATTAAGTATTTTTTTTGATAAAATTGAGGCTAAAAATATTACAACAGAACAAATTGTGAAAATAATTATTGCTATAACTGTTAATAATAAAATTATCTAATCTATAGTTTTATAGACTTTATGATTGGAAGTCATATATACTTTTTATATTATTTAGATAAATAATAAATTTAATTATCCTCCTCATCAGTAAATAGAAATATAAAGAAATAATCAAACAATATCAACAAAATGTCAGTATCAAGCAGCTGCTTCAAGTCCAAAATGATGATTTTTAGAAAAATGATGATTTAAATGACGAATTAAACAAATTAATAAAAAAGTTGTTCCAATTAAAACGTGAATTCCATGAAATCCTGTTGCTATAAAAAATGTTGATCCATAGATAGAATCAGCAATTGTAAATGGTGCTTCGATATATTCATAAGCTTTTAAAATTGTAAAATAAATTCCTAATAAAATAGTAAAAAATAATCCCTGAGAAGTTTGTGAATGGTTATTTTCTATTAATCTATGATGAGCTCATGTTACAGTAACTCCTAAAGCTAATAAAATAGCTGTATTTAATAATGGGATTTGAAATGGGTTAAAAGGGGAAATTCCTATAGGTGGTCATGAAGCTCCTAATTCAATAGTTGGAGATAAACTTCTATGAAAAAAAGCTCAAAAAAAGGAAACAAAAAATAAAACTTCAGATAAAATAAATAAATTATTTCTCATCGTAAAGTTAATAATAAATGTCCTGCAATTATATTAGCAGTTAATCGAACTGTTAAAGTTCCTGGTCGAATAATATTTCTAATTGTTTCAATACAAACTATAAATGGTATTAAAATTGCGGGAGTTCCTTGAGGGACTAAATGAGCAAATATATGTTGAGTATGATTAAGTCAACCATAAATTATAAATGAAATTCATAATGTTAAAGATAAGGATAAAGTTAATGTTAAATGACTAGTTCTAGTAAAAATATAAGGAAATAATCCTATAAAATTATTAAATAAAATTATTGTAAATAAAGAAATAAAAATTAATGTAGATCCATTTTTTCCTGTAGGACCTAATAATGTTTTAAATTCTTTATGAAGAGTTAATAAAATATTATTTCATAGGATATTGTAACGAGAAGGAATTAATCAATAAATTATTGGAATTATAACAATTCCTAAAAAAGTTCTAATTCAATTAATAGAAAAACTAAAAATACTTGAAGAAGGGTCAAAAACAGAAAATAAATTTGTTATCATTTTCAATTAAATATTTTTGTTGTTATTTTATAACTTAATGATTTTGGTGAGGTAGGCAATATATAATAATAATTTATTATATTAAAAATAATAAAAATTATAAAAAATAAAAAAAATAAACTTAATCAATTAATAGGAGCTATTTGTGGAATTAAAAAATATTAATTGGTTAATAATTTTAGTTTGACATACTAATGTTATTTATTTAAATAATTTTTTCATTAGAAGTAATTGCTAATTTACTATAAAATGGTTTAAGAGACCAGTACTTGCTTTCAGTCATCTAATGAATTAGAATAATTTATGATTCATTTAATAAAAAAATTAGTTGGGATACTTTCAATTACAATAGGTATAAATCTATGATTAGCTCCACAAATTTCAGAACATTGTCCATAAAATAGCCCAGAACGATTTATAAAAAAATTAGTTTGATTTAAACGACCTGGTGTCCCATCAACTTTTACACCAAAAGCTGGAATTGTTTAAGAATGAATTACATCTGCAGCAGTTACTAGGATTCGAATTTGAGAATTTATAGGTAGAATAACTCGGTTATCTACATTTAATAGTCGAAAATTATTAATATTTAATTCATTTGTTGGGATTATATAAGAGTCAAATGAATATTTATAAAATCAGAATATTCAAATGATCAATATCATTGGTGACCAATTGTTTTTAATGTAACTAAAGGTTCATTAATTTCATCTAATAGGTATAATAATCGTAAAGAAGGAAAAGCAATAAATAACAAAATAATAGCAGGTAAAATAGTTCAAATAATTTCAATAGTTTGTCCATGTAATAAATTTCGATTAGTATAATTATTAAAAAATAATATAAATATTAAATAACCAACTAAGATAGTAATTATAACTAAAATTATTAAAGTATGATCATGAAAAAAAGTTAATTGTTCTATTAAGGGTGAAGCTCTATTTTGAAGGTTTAAGTTTGATCATGTTGAAATTTCTAATAAAAGTAAAATACTTTATATATGAAGCTTAAATCCATTGCTTAAATCTGCCATATTAGAAATTAGTTAATAATGGTAACTCTGAATATCTATGTTCAGCAGGAGGAGAGTTTTGAAATCATTCAATTGAAGAATTTAATTGAATTGAATAAATTATTTGTCGATTTATAATTATACTTTCTCAAATAATGTATAGGAATAAAATAATTCTTAGTAATGAAATTGTAGACCCAATTGTTGAAATAATATTTCATATAGTGTAAGCATCTGGATAATCTGAGTATCGTCGAGGTATACCAGCTAATCCTAAAAAATGTTGTGGAAAAAAAGTTAAATTTACTCCAACAAATATAATTAAAAATTGACTTTTTAAAAGTTTTGCATTTATATATAATCCTGTAAATAAAGGATATCAATGAATAAATCCAGCTATAATAGCAAATACAGCTCCTATTGATAAAACATAATGAAAATGGGCTACAACATAATAAGTTTCATGTAAAATAATATCAACAGAAAAATTAGCTAGAACTACTCCTGTTAATCCTCCAACTGTAAATAAAAACACAAATCCTAAAGCTCATATAGTAGTAGGAGAACAATTCAATTGAGTTCCATGAATTGTAGCTAATCAAATAAAAATTTTAATTCCTGTTGGAACAGCAATAATTATTGTTGCTGATGTAAAATAGGCTCGGGTGTCAACATCTGTACCTACTGTAAATATATGATGAGCTCAAACAATAAATCCTAATAATCCAATAGCTAATATAGCATAAATTATTCCTAAAGATCCAAAAGTTTCCTTTTTTCTTGATTCTTGTCTAATAATATGAGAAATTATTCCGAATCCTGGAAGAATTAAAATATAGACTTCTGGATGTCCAAAAAATCAAAATAAATGTTGGTATAAAATTGGGTCTCCTCCACCAGCAGGGTCAAAAAATGAAGTATTTATATTTCGGTCAGTTAACAGTATTGTAATTGCACCTGCTAAAATAGGTAAAGATAATAATAATAGTAATGCAGTAATTACAACAGATCAAACAAATAAAGGTATTCGATCAAAAGTAATTCCTAAAGATCGTATATTAATAACAGTAGTAATAAAATTTGCAGCTTCTAGAATAGAAGAAATTCCTGCTAAATGAAGTGAAAAAATAGCTAAATCAACGGAAGCTCCTCCATGAGCAATAATAGAAGATAAGGGAGGATAAACAGTTCATCCTGTTCCAGCTCCGTTTTCAACTATACTTCTTATTAAGAGAAGAGTTAAAGAAGGAGGTAATAATCAAAATCTTATGTTATTTATTCGTGGAAAAGCTATATCTGGGGCTCCTAGTATTAAAGGTACTAATCAGTTTCCAAATCCACCAATTATAATTGGTATTACTATAAAAAAAATTATAATAAAGGCGTGTGCTGTAACAATTACATTGTAAATTTGATCATCTCCAATTAAAGCTCCTGGATGTCCTAATTCTGCTCGAATTAAAATTCTTAAAGAAATTCCCACTATACCGACTCATGCACCAAATATAAAATAAAGGGTTCCAATATCTTTATGATTAGTAGAAAAAAGCCATTGTCGCGACTGATTAAATGGCTGAAATTTAGGCGATAGATTGTAAATCTATTTATAAGAATTATTTCTTTTTAATCAATAGCTGGCTTTATAGTCAAATAAATGATTTTAGACTGCAATTCTAACGGTGTATTTTATACTAAGGCTTAAAAATTATTTCATATTTTCAGCTTTGAGGGCTACTAGCTTTATAAACTTAAAACCTTTATTTAATAAAAGTAAAAAATTATTGAAACTAATAATAGATCAAATCTAGAAAAAATGAAATAAATATATAAATGAAATTAAACTTATTTTAAATTAAATTTATATATGAAATTTTTGATTCAAAAAAATTTATTATAAATGCTGAATAAGTTAAACGAAGATAAAAAATAAAGTTATTAATGAAGTTATTAAAAAAATTAATAATAATAATCTATTATTATTGATTACATATTGAATAACTCATCATTTTGTTAAAAATCCTAAAAGGGGTGATAATTCTCCTAAAGATAAAAACTTTAGAAAAGTTAAATATTTAAAATTTTTGATTTTGTTAAATATTAATATTAATGTAATTGATAAAAAACAATAAAATAAAAAAAAATTTAATAATATTATCATATTAGAATAAATTGAAATTAATATTCATCTAATATGGTTAATAGAGGAGAAAACTATTAATTATTGTAGAGAAGTCTGATTTAGACCCCCAATAGCTCCAATAATAGCAGATACAATAATTCTTGTTCTTATTAAAAAATGATTTCTAATATAAGAAGTTAAACTTAAAGGGACAAGTTTTTGTCAAGTTATTAGAATAATTTAAATTATTCATGATAATCTTTCTGATACTTTAGGAAATCAAGAATGGAAAGAAGCTGGTGCTATTTTTGTTAATAAAAAATAAAAAATTATTAAATAATTTTTTTCTAAGGGCTCATTCATTATATTATTTTTAAGAATTATAATAATTGAAAATAATAGAATGATTGATCTGAATGCTTGAATTAAAAAATATTTTATAGAAGCTTCAGATGATAATAAATTATTTTTATTATTAATTAAAGGAATAAATGATAATAAATTAATTTCTAATCCTATTCATGCTGTTAATCATGAATTTGGAGATATAATAATTATTGTTCCTAGAATTATAATAAAAAAATAAAGTTTTAGATGAATATATAAAAATTAAAAAGAAAAGGATTAAAACTTTTATAAATTGGGTATGAACCATTAGCTTAATTAGCTTACCTTTTTATTAATTTCATTTAAAATATATTTTAGTGGTAGAAGCACAAAAGATTTTGATTCTTTCAGGAATAGTTTAATTCGATTAAATACAATTAAATGAATGAATATGATAAACCATATCATTTACTCTATCAAAGTAATCCTTTAATTATAATATATATAAACATATTATTGTTTTATTTTTTAGTAATATAATTAGATTTTTAATATATTTAAAAAATTTAATGTTTCATTTATTATAAATTTATTAAAAATAATATTATTTTTAAATGGAAATGAAATTTAGTCTTAAAATAATATTATATAAATAAATTTTTGATTAAAAGAAATTATTTAAAAATTAATTTATTTATTATTAAAATAAATATTAATATTTTTAAAATGTTAATTTGATATAATTTAAAAATTTTAATATATTTAAAAAAAAAATATTTTTTTTAAATTAATAAATATTATTAAATTTTTAATTTTTTCAATTTTGAAAATGTATTTATATTTTACAGAATAAATTATAGATAATTAATTTTTTCCAATATATATAACTATATATTAAATTATTATATTTATATAAATAGAATAATTATATATTATTATAAATTTCATAATTTAAAACAATAAATATTCCATAATATTTAAATATTATATATATATTAATATGTAAGGGTGGAATTTATATATAAATTATTTCATTAAATAGGGTTAATAAGTTATTTATATAATTAGCAATATGTTTGAATGGAATATTAGATAAAACATAATTGATAAAATTTACAAATCCTTACCGATTTCTTAATTTAAAAATTTTGGAAATCTAAGTTAATAGATAGTTATTAATCAAATAAATTAAATATTTATTTTAATATAGATATTTATTAATACTAGGTTAGTATAGTTGTTATTGAAATTAAAAATATAATTTAATACAAACATATTTATCAATAAAATATTAAATTGAAAATGTGACAAGAAAGAATTATTTTTATGGATTAAAAATAAATTATTTAATTTATATATTTACATTAAATTTTATTTTTCTACATAAATTAAATAATAAATTTATGATATATATAAATTTATGGTAAATTATTATTAAAGGGGCGAAAATGTTTGAAGAAAGAATTATTTATATGGATCAAAAATAAATTATTTAATTTATATATTTATATTAAATTTTATTATTTTACGAAAATAAATTAATAAACTTATGATATATATAAAATTTTTGGCAATTATTATAAAGTTTTATTTTAGCTTATAAGATTGTTTAAAATTAATTTTACATATAAATTTTTGTGTGGTTTTAAATTAATATAAGAAATTTTTTAAATTTACTTAATCGTAGTAATTGATATTAATAATTTAAGAATTTAGGAATTAGTTATAAATATAATATTAACAAAATTTGTGCCAGCAGTTGCGGTTAAACAAATAATATAAATGTTTTATTTTAAAATTAACGAAATTATTTATGTTAAATTTAAAATTAATTTATTAGGTGAAATTATAAGTTAATTAAAAATTTATTTAAATTTAATTGAAGCTAAAAAATGTTTGATATAAACTAGGATTAGATACCCTATTATTAAAAATGTAGAATTTAGGTTTTTAAGTAGTAATAGTTATGTTCTTGAAAATTAAAAAATTTGGCGGTAGTTTAGTCTATTCAAAGGAGCTTGTCCTATAATTGATAATCCACGTTGAACCTTACTTAAATTTGCAATCGGTTCATATACTGTAATCTATCGTTATCAGAATATTTTAAAAGAGTAATAATTTTCTTAAATTTATAGATAAATTTTATTTCAGCTTATATTTAAGTAGAGATGAGTTACATTAATAGTATTTATATGAATATTAATATGAAAAATTAATTAAAAGTGGAATTGGAAGTTAATTTATAAAGACAAATAAATTGATTTTACCTCTAAAATATGTACATATCGGCCGTCGCTCTTATTTTAAAATAAGATAAGTCGTAACATAGTAGATGTACTGGAAAGTGTATCTAGAATGACAATTTAAAGCTTAGTTAATAAAGTATTTCATTTACATTGGAAGGATTTTTGTGTAAATCATTATGAATTGATCTAAATTTATTTATTAATTACTTTATTCTTAAAAATTAAATATTAAAAATAATTATAAATTTATAATTTTTAGCAGAATTTATTAAAAAAGTATTTTTTATTATAGTGAATTAATATTGAAGAATAAAATTAAAATATGTTGAAAAATTTTTGTGTCAAAAGAAAATTTTAATTATTGTGCCTTGTGTATTTATTTAAAATTTATAAAAATTTAGTTAAAAATTTATAAAAGTTGATGTAATAATATTATTTTTAATAAATATTTAGAAATGAAATGTTTTTCGTTTTATATGGTATCTAGTTTTTTAAGAAATAAATTTAATTTAGAATTAATTATTGTTTAATTTATTTATGTAAATAATTAATTTAATATTTAATGGGATAAGCTATAAAATAAATTATTATAAATTTTTGTATTTTAATTAATTGTATTCTTAGAATTAGCAATTATTAAAAAATTTTTTATAATTTATTTTTTAATACCAAATATTTATTATATTTTAAGTATATATTAAAGTTTTATTTATGATTTAATTTATTAAATAATAATGATAAAATTAGTATATTAGTATGTTTAAATATTAAAATTTGAAAAGAATTCGTCAAATCTTATATTCGCCTGTTAACCAGAAACATCTCTTTTTGTATTTTATTTAAAGTTTAACCTGAAAATTGAAAAATTTAAAAGGCCGCAGTATATTAACTGTGCAAAGGTAGCATAATCATTAGTCTTTTAATTGAAGGCTGGAATGAATGGTTAGACGAGATATAGACTGTTTTATTTAAAATTTTAATAGAGTTTTATTTTTTATTTAAAAACCTAAAATATATTCAAAAGACGAGAAGACCCTATAAATCTTGATTATTAAATAGTTTTTGATTTATTTTGATTTTTTTTATTATAAATTTATTAATTAATTTTATTGGGGTGATATTAAAATTTAAATAACTTTTTATAATTTTTATCATTTATTTATGATTAAGTGATCCATTATTAGTGATTAAAAAATTGAGTTACATTAGGGATAAAAGCAAAGAGTTCTTATCGATAAAAAAGTTTGCGACCACGATGTTGGATTAAGATTCATATTTAAATGTATAAGTTTAAATATTAAGTCTGTTCGACTTTTTATTCTTACATGATCTGAGTTCAAACCGGTATAAGCCAGGTTGGTTTCTATTTTTGATTAACAAAATATTTTAGTACGAAAGGAATTAATATTTATTTTTAAGAAATTTATTTAATGAATTAATTTAATTACTATTTTGGGAGATTAGTGCAATAAATTTAGAATTTATTTATATAATTTAAAAATTGTAAATATTCCTTGTTTTTAAATGAATTTTTTTTTTATCTTTATTAAGAAGTTTATTATTAATTATTTGTGTTTTAGTGGGTGTAGCTTTTTAGACTTTATTAGAGTGTTAAGTTTTAGGATATATTCAAATTCGTAAAGGTCCAAATACAGTTGGATTTATTGAAATAATTCAACCTTTTAGTGATGCAATTAAATTATTTGCTAAGGAACAAACTTATCCATTAATATCAAATTATATTTCTTATTATTATGCTCTTATTTTTTCATTATTTTCATTTTTATTAGTGTGAATATGTATACCTATATTAAGAAAATTTAATAGATTTAATTTAAGTTTATTATTTTTTTTAAGAAATACAAGAATAGGATTTTATACTGTAATAATTGCAGGTTGATCAAGAAATTCTAATTACTCATTATTTGGAGGCTTAAAAGCTGTTGGTCAAACTATTTCTTATGAAGTGAGATTAGCTTTAATTTTGTTATCTTTTATTTTTGTAATTGGAGGATATAATATAATTGATTTTATTAAATTTCAATATGTGGTATATGTATATGTGGTTTTTTGTTTTTTTTATTTCCTACAGATTTTATTTGATTAAGAATTTGTTTAGCTGAAATTAACTGTACTCCATTTGATTTTGCAGAAGGAGAATCTGAATTAGTGTCTGGATTTAATGTAGAATATAGAAGAGGAGGGTTTGCATTAATTCTTTTAGCTAAATATGCAAGTATTTTATTAATAAGAATGTTATTTTGTGTAATGTTTTTAGGGTGTAATTTATTTATTTTATTATTTTTTTTTCAATTAGTATTTATGGTATTTCATTTTTATTTATTTGGGTTCGAGGAACTCTGCCTCGGTTTCGATATGATAAATTAATATATTTATCATGAAAATGTTATTTGCCATATTCATTAAATTTTTTATAATTTATAATTGGGTTAAAAATATATTTATTTATATGAATTATTTTTAGTAAAGTTAATAGAAAATTTTAATTCTATCTTATATTTTCAAAATATATGCTTATTTCAAGCTCATTAACTTAAATTTTAGTTTAATATATTATCTCATCATCTATTAATTAAGGAATTAATTAAAATGTATAAAAAATAAATAATTGTTAAAATATGTCCAATTATAACATAAGGTTCTTCAACGGTTCGAGCTTCAATTCAAGTTAATAA